>NC_056729.1:910993598-911001526 GCF_019279795.1 Protopterus annectens
AGTATGTCTGTGTATGTAGTACCTGTTCTGTAAGGATTACAGTGTAATCAATGCATATAGTAGAATAGTTATCTTGTAGCGATGTATTGTTGAGCAGTAGTAATGCTTGTAGTATTCTATGTGTGTACTGCTGTAGGTCACAAGGCAAACTCCGCATACACCACAAGGGATGATATGGGCTTGGAACTCACCAAATTGCTTCCAGCCACTGTCAGTGTCAGGAATGGTCCAACAAGTATGTGCTATAACAGGGGATAGAATATGTCGATATATTGTAACAGTCGACATATGTATGAGTGTATAAGTAAGAGGAACATGTCAAAGGTGTGCTTACTGTGCAAATATGGTGTGCATTGTGGGATATTGTGCCAATAACTGTATAATGTACAGTATTTTAGGTAGATCTATATTCCATTCTACATAGCAGTTATGTTATGTTATGCAAACAGTAGTTATGTCTATTGGCAATTATAATACTCAGTAACAGGATACATATCATTTGTATTCATCTGACAGTTTAGCATCATGATAGCAAAGATAATTGGAAGAGCTAGGTAACTATCCATGCACATAACACATGTAATATCTACCTCTCTAGTATCATTTGCAAGCAATAATAGCTGTGCATGTGTACATGTTATGCAAATGTGTAGTTACCCTTGTTACAGGGCAGGTCCTCTCTAGTATCATTTGCAAGCAATACCAGCTGTGCAGGTGTACATGTTATGCAAATGTGCAGTGACCCTTGTTACAGGGCTGGTCCTCTCTAGTATCATTTGCAAGCAATAACAGCTGTGCATGTGTACATGTTATGCAAATGTGTAGTGACCCTTGTTACAGGGCTGGACCTCTGTAGTATCATTTGCAAGCAATAACAGTTGTGTATGTGCACATGTTATGCAAATGTGTAGTGACCCTTGTTACAGGGCTGGAACTCTCTAGTATCATTTGCAAGCAATAACAGCTGTGCATGTGTACATGTTATGCAAATGTGTAGTGACTCTTGTTACAGGGCTGGACCTCTCTAGTATTGTTTGCAAGCAATAACAGCTGTGCATGTGTACATGTTATGCAAATGTGTAGTGACCCTTGTTACAGGGCTGGACCTCTTGAGTATCGTTTGCAAGCAATAACAGCTGTGCATGTGTACATGTTATGCAAATGTGTAGTGACCCTTGTTACAGGGCTGGACCCCTCTAGTATCATTTGCAAGCAATAAAAGCTGTGCATGTGTACATGTTATGCAAATGTGTAGTGACCCTTGTTACAGGGCTAGACCTCTCTAGTATCGTTTGCAAGCAATAACATAGGTTCATAGGTTGGTACTAGGCTATCAGCCCTAGGGCCTATGCAAGCTTAGCCATAACAATTCCCTTGATATTTCTTCCCACAATATTTACTTCTCTGGACCCCTGTCTAGCAGGGTGACTGACATGATCCCCGGGGTGAATTTCCTATCTCCAATTCAATCATCAAAGTTCCTTTTGAAGAGGGCCAATGAGGCGCTCTGCTTGACATGTATGGGCAGTCTATTCCAAAGTATGGGGAGTCTCTGGGTCAGGAACCTATCCCTCCAGCATGTTTTGTTCATTGTGATGACAAGGTTTAGATCCCTGGAGCGTGTGGCTCTGAGGGATTGGGATTTCTTTAAGTGAAGCATGTCCAACAGCTCAGGGTTTGACATGGCCTTGTATGTTAAGCAGAAATCACCTCTGAATAGACAATATGCCACAGAGTATAGCTGGAGTTTTTTTAGACGGCTAGCATATGGCATCTGCTTTAGGCCTGTGATTCTTTTAGTGAGGTATTTCTGTGGCCTTTCCAGCTGTTGCAGATGTCTTGTGAGATACATACCAAATGGGGCATTATACTCTATAATGGGTCTAATGAGGGACGAGTACAGTGGGACAATGACCTCCTTTTTTCTGGATGAAAAGCCCTTAGTGATGAGGTGTGCCACATAGAAGGATTTCCTGACTGTTGTGGTGATGTGGTTATCGAACGTGAGACCACTGTCCACCTGTGTCCCTAAGTCTCTCATCACACTTTCGGCTGTGCATGTGTACATGTTATGCAAATGTGTAGTGACCCTTGTTATAGGGCTGGTCCTCTCTAGTATCGATTGCAAGCAATAACAGCTGTCCATGTGTACATGTTATGCAAATGTGTAGTGACCCTTGTTACAGGGCTGGGCCAAATGGCTATGTGCACACCTACATAGAGTGGATATTGAGAGTAGAGACACAATGGTTGAACTACCAGGTTTGTGTAGCCTAACCTCTCATTGCCAACCTAACAGCTGCTTGCACATACTATATGTAAGGTAGTGCACAGTACTGGTAATGAAACAGGTTGCTTATCATCTTTAACTCCAGTGTAACATCTGCAGTAGGAGTGTAAGATGTAGGATACTGCTGCCTATGTGTAATAGCCACTTCATAGGTGATGGGTTACACTATCTGATTATATCCTGATCATGTTGATAGTGGCATCAGAGTCTATTGATACATGACTCTGTTTGGAGAGTGGGTGTCTGTGCCCAACAGAGCTCATGGTCTTTGTGGAAATGTGAGTATATACCCAGAGAAGGAACTGTAGACACTTGCATCATCTGTAATCAACTAACAGGATGTGATGTGCTCCTCAGAGGAGGATTGCTGCTAAAGGTAGCTACAATGTTTCCGTAATAGCCAGTGTTGTCATGTCCATAAGACAAATATTTACATGTGAGCATCACTGTCTAAAACAACTTCATAAGCAATACATAAACTAAATACAGTACTTGGTACTTGTAGTACTGAATGCTCATACAGGCATGTCCACTAGTCAGCTACTGGTGTTTACTAATGTCAGCTTTGTGTATGTGGCCATAGGTTCATAGGTAGGTACTGGGCTATCTGCCCAAAGGCATATATTAGACCAGCCACATTGTGCTGTATTCACCGCCCCTTTGGTTAGTTCTCTAGGCCCTTGATCTAGTAGCTAGTACCCTTGGCCCCTATCTAGTAGAGCTGTTGGTATGATCCCTGGTGTTAGTAGAGCTGTTAGTATGATCCCTGGTGTGAACTTTCTGTTACCTATCCACTCGTCAAGGTTCCTCTTGAAGAGTGATAGCGAGGGGCTCTGTCTTATGTAAATCGGGACCTTGTTCCATAGCAAAGGAAGTCTTTTCGAAGGGAATCTATCCCTCCAGCATGTTCTATTCATTGTTGTGCTGAGGTTTATATCCCTAGAGCGTGTAGCTCAAGTGGATTTGGTTTTGCAAAGATGGAGCATGTTCAACAGTTCTGGGATGGACATGGCTCTGTGTGTTAGACAGAGATCACCTCTGAGAAGGCGGTATGCAACAGAGAAAAGCCTTAGTTTTTTCAATCATGTTGCATAGGGCAACTGTTTGAGGCCAGTAATCCTCTTAGTGAGGTACCTCTGTGGTCTCTCCAGCTGCTGGAGATGCCTAGCCAGGTACATACCAATTGGTGCATTGTACTCAATAATGGGTCTGATAAGGGAAGTGTAGAGGGGCACCATTACATCCTTAGATCTTGATGCAAACCCTTTTGTGATCAGATGGGTCACATAGAAGGATTTTCTAACCACCTTGGCAACATGGTTATCAAAGGAAAGCTATCTACTTGGATCCCTAGATCCCTTATTACTACTTCAGATTTCAGGGGGTTACCTCCTATGTGGTAGTTTGTGGGTACTCTGTTTTTTCCAAAAGGGATTACTATGCATTTTTTAGCATTTAGCTTGAGGAAATGGCTTTAACACCATGCATCAGTCTCATTAAGGCCCTTCTGGAGGATATCCATGTCGGCCTGAGACTCTATTATAGCACCCAGTTTGCAGTCTTCTGCAAACTTGGTCAGCCACAGCCCTTCAGTGTTTGATGTACTTCAGAGAAGGATATGCCAAACAGGAGGGGCCCCAGGACAGAGCCCTGTGGCACACCACTTGTTACTGGTCTGGATTCAGACATAGATCCCACTACTCTTACTTTGTGGGATCTGTCTGAGAGCCAGTTGCGATCCATCTTGTGACGTAAGAGTTTATGCCCAGATGGGTGAGTTTATCAATAATACCCGAATGGGGAATGGTGTCAAATGCTTTAGCAAGGTCAAGGTAAGCCGTGTGTACCTCCTTTCCCTTATCTATAGCCTGAGTAACTGTCTCAAAGAAGTACACCAGGTTCAGGAGGTATGATCTGGCCTTGATGAAGCCGAACTGTGGTGTCAAGTGTTTGGAGGTTCCCAGTCTCTCCATTTATGAGTTCCATAATGATTCGCCCATTCCCTTACAGATCAGACTGGTCAGGCTTATTGGTCAGTAGTTACCAGGGTTGGTTGTGGGCCCACCCTTGTGCAGCGGAACCACCATAGCTGTGTGCCATTCTATGGGCACATATCCTGTCAAGAGGCTGAGACTGAACAGGTATTCAGATGCGGGGTTAATTTATTTTGGAGCTTGTGTATGACACAGCCGACACTATCTGGTCCCATGGAGGCAGTGTTTTTAGCTTTAGATAGAGTCTTATTAACAAACATATCAGTAATAATTGGAGTTACACAATCTCCTGGAATAGTAATAGGCCCTGTAGGTAGTGGGGGGGAGAAATTTGCACTGAACCTGTCAGCCAAAATGTTGGCAATGTCAGTGGGGTCAGTGTATTTTGTTCCATTTTGTACTAGCTCAGAACAGACCTGAGCGTTGCCATTTAAGTTTTTGATGTAACCATAGAAGGCCTTATGGTTATCCTTGGCATCCTTGGCAACTTTCTTTTTGAAATTGGCTTTAGCTGACTTGATGAGGGCCCTCAATTTCTTACTAAAGCTGATCAGGGAAGATTTTTCTACTTGAGATTTGGCCTTTTTTTGTATAAGTCTCCTCCTTTTATTGTATAGTTTGCTTATGGCCGGGGTCCACCAGACTGGTTTCTTCTTGCTTGAGGAAGGAGTCTTGGTTTTATTTGGGATAGCACGGTCCATGCAATCCTGAAGATGTATATAAAGTGCCTTGGTGTAGGATTCCGCATCCTGGATAGCATTATCCTTCTGCACGGGAATAGGAAGCTTTTCACTTCTGATGCAAGTAGTTTGAAGTTTGCTTTGGAAAGGTGTTTTACAATGGTTTCTTTGACTGGGGAGGTGGAGGGTGAGGATGTCACGGTTATCAGTTTGTGGTCTGATCTGACCAGAGAGGGAGTGATAACGGTGTGGTACAATGAAGCCCATATTTGTGATGACTAAATCCAATATGTTGTCCCCTCTAGTGGGAGAACATACCAGTTGTTCAAGGGCATTTGAATTTATAAATTCTATGAACGCTGGGCATAGGAGTTAGAACTTTGGTAGTTCACCCAGTCTATACCAGGGTAGTTGAAATCACCCAAAATTATGGTGTTGGGTAGGACCTTTATATTTTCCAATGCCTCAAGGAATGCTGAGTGAGCATCTTGGGACATGGTGGGCGATCTATAACAGGCTATGACTTGAAATGTGGTTTTGCCTGCTGATAGTTATGCATGGATGATCTCTGGGGCATCATGCTGCGCCACTAACCTGGAGATTTGGATATCCTTGATGAATATGGGTACACCTCTGCCCTTTGTACTGCGATCCGGTAACTGAGGCCATCCTGGGGGAATGTAACCTCTATGCCATGTACACTGCCAAACCCACCTCTCACACCACACCCCACACATTGTTTGGGATGCAGCAACAGGGGTAAGCTGGAAGGCAGCCCATTCTACAGCAATGACTGGACTGGACAGTCATGAGGTGTAGGTTAACACATGCCTCTCATCACCACAACCAACACATACCCTTACCAGAACACAGTAAGGGCGCCCACATACACTACTAGAAATCATACAGATTCACAGGCGCTTCTAAGTATCTGGCCAAACAAGTGACCTCCCAAGCTGGAAGAGACAGACAATGAAATACACAAACTGTATGACATAGTTTGCATAATTGTGCCACACCTCAGAACACATGGCTGGAAACATGCCCAACAGTACTAATTTGTGAATGCAAACTCTAGCACTATGTTACACACCAACCTATAGGAGGGCATACATACTGTCAGCTGCCTGTCTGCCATGATTAGCCACATACCGATACACACAGACCACCTTTTAAACTATACACATGGCTCTGGCATATTCCATATTGTTGTGCAGGACCTGTGATGCAGTAGCCTGGACTGCATAGAAACACATGTAGGAACTGTCAGGTCTTGTAGCCCATGCAGGTATGTCCCAAGGCCTGGGTAGCATTCTGCCATTGACCAGAATGATACTGCAGTACAGGGAAAAAGGATTGTATTCCACAATTGTCTAGTGTAGAGGTACAAGTCAAAGGGTATCCAGTATCTGTCTGCCTGGGATAACATGGTTGACAGACTATGATGCTTTGCCAGACAGGGCCTGCACCTGTCACCCCTGGGAATCTGGATACTGCCTAGGTCTCATGCTTCCCCTATAGTGCCTTCATCATGCACAATTCAAGTTAAGGTCCACTGCTGTTACAGGGACAGCCAAGCAATAAACTGTGGGTCTCGCTACACAATGATACATGTCAGAAACACTATATGGACACACATGTCAAGCCTAACATGGAGACCATATCTGTGCAGTGGCTGAGACATGTTTCAATGTTCCAGAAAGCACACCTGCATGACCATGTTATAACACATACCTCACCTCTTGCCCATTATCCTTTATTGGAACACATGGGTCACAGGTGTGTCCATATTCCTGAAGGGTATGTACACCCCACGCTAGTTGCACTTGCATAACTTCAGATGCATTATGCTGAGCAATTACCTTTGTGCTAAAGTGGAATTTAAATTGCACCTTGTGACAGATCACCCACCATGCCACGGATTTCCCAACTGTCATAATGTGCTGTAATGGAGAAGATTAGGTCTGAGACAGAAAACCATAATAATGGCTACTCTCAACTATTCCATTACGAACTGGGAAGACTCCTCATGTACCAACACTTGCGCTCAGTGCATATTGGATTCCATCAACCCCAATGACCTGGATCACAGTAGTCACACAAACAGAACTAACAGTATGCTACACATAGTCAGTCTCCAATGCCAATGTTATGTTTCTTAAGAGCAAAGTGGTGACTGTCATGGCACCCAAGCAGATGGACAATGCATGTGCAAATGCTGAATCCTACACAAATGAACCTTAAGCAGTCACATACGTGCAGTGATTGTGCCATTGAACAGAACCAAATTCAACCAAACACAAACAAGCAGGCAAACTGGTGATACCATGCTTTAAACTGTACCACAGAAGGTAGTAACTGTTGCAAGAGTGAACACACATGAGTGTAGGTGATCCCTGGTCAGCCTCAGTAAGATGCAGATACAACATCTAAAACCACACAAAGCTACTGTGCAACTACTCAGCCAAATATTATGAGGTCAAGTACTGAGCATTCTATAATTGTGTCATTAATCGTAAAGGCAGCGACAAGACCTGCCATGCTGCACAGCACTATGGCATGGGAAGTACTGCATCTACAGAAATAGCACCTGTTCATCCAGATAGGGTCTTAGAGAAACTAAACCCACTCCCCAACAGGTACACTTAGTAATATATCCATGTACACTACACGGTCCCTGTAATAATAACTATGCAGGTACAAGCTGCACTCTCTAAAGCCATACATACAGCTTTCATGGGACCTGTCAACATCCCAGGGTGTATCCTACACAAATGTAAGAACAATCAGCCATACACATACACATCATGTTCAATCATAGCTCCATGTCAGGCTGTGTACACACCAAATGGTGTACAGCAACAGTTATCACACTCCACAAAGGCAGAGACACCATTAATAATGGGAAATAGTGCACAACTACCCTGCTGAGTCTGGTCTGTAAGGCCATGAACCATGATCAAC
>NC_056729.1:911002026-911099762 GCF_019279795.1 Protopterus annectens
AAGGATAGCAGGTATATTTGTGGAGGTGGGTTGGGTTGGAAGACAGCCTACAGGGGCAGTATATGACAAATGTGGTGGATAAACACCCTGGATGGGGAGTGTTGTCTGTGATGTGGAAGCCCCATGAGCCCTCATACGGAAACAATGGGAACAAGGCACCCACCCATGGCCAGTCACAACATCAGCTTCACGGCCCTGAAGGTGCCTGGGCTGGAGGCTGAGCAGTGGAGCATCTGGACCCTGTGAGTGTGTACTGAGGGCCTCAAGGTGCTGTAGCACATCCCCCAAGTCTCTGTGGAGCTCTCTATGCACCAAACCTTGGACCTGACCTCGGGTGACAGGATCATGTCTGTGTGCTCACGGGGGGGGACTCCATCCCCTGAGGTGGTTCCACCTAAAGGTAGTGTAAGGCCAGTAGGTGAGGAGGCCCAAGGGTGTGTCCCACATGTGATGTAGGCTGGTAACATGGCCAGATGAGGTGGGAGAGGTGGTCAGGCAACTGTTCCCTAAACATGCTATTGTGTCACTGTTATAGAACATATGTGGGTAGTAATAGTCCACACATTCCCGGATCATGTCCAACAGCATGCATAGATATCCCCAATAACACAAAACAACAGATGTGCAGCAATCACATAACAAACAGAGCATGTGCACATATGGAACCATAGTGGCCCTTACAATGGCATGCAGGTGACATTGTCTGTAACAGGCCAGCAATGATAGTGCCTCCACAGGGAACATGGCTACAAAAACATAGCACAAAGTGTGGTACAATATGATATATGACCCAATGGTAGGTATTCTGTAGACATACCTATTGAGTTGTGTGATCAGATTGTTGTTGCAGATATGGTTGGGAGGAGACAGAGATGTGTATTAAAAACTATGATAAACTTGCTGTATGAGGTGCTCAGACCTGTTTCCATCTTTATCTTTCAGGCAAGATGTCCCATGAAAGGCTTCCCGTTTATACAGTGGATGAGAATGAGGTCATCATCACACACCTGGTGCAGCACTACCAGGTGTTGTTTGGCCGAACAGCCCATGAGCAGCAGGAGTGGACCGTCCTGTGGAATGATCTTGTCCACAGGGTAAACAACGTCAGCCTGCATAACCGCAGTTATGAGCAGGTCTGGCATCATTGCACAGACCTACTTTGCAATGCCCGTCGGTGTGCTGCTGCAGTCAGGGGGGTTCAGCTCGCAATGGGGGGGGGTCATGCCATCCATCCCCCCTGACACATGTTGAGGAGCTCCTTCCCAGCCTTGGGGCACCTGCCCGCCCGCACACACAACCCCTGGTGGAGAGCATAGTGGAGGTGGGTGCTACCCACACAATGGCAGAGGAGAGTGCAGGTAAGGCCACAGGGCACATCAGTAGACCACTGTTGCATATCCATCTGCATCTGTACAGTTAGTTCATGCATATGTGAGATGACATATATATATATATATATATATATAGTCTGTTGCTGTGTAATAGTAATAAACAGATGTGCATAATCTGTAGTATTGTGGGCTTCTACTGTTGATGTACTGTAATGCTGCATCCATCCTCTACCAATGCCACAACTGTGGCTACTGACATCACATCTCTCACACACTTATGTATGTCCCTCTGGTATACCTCCAAGGCAGCAGCCTGTAGCTGGTGAGTATGGTGTTTGTTCAGGTTTGCCAACACACCAGTCATGTTATGGCTATGGTATATTCCATGCACACATTTAACACATCTACCCATAATGCATGCCATACATGTTCACTTATTGTTGCTGTTAGCTGCATTGCATCACAGTGGTCACCATGATGTTGTATCTGAAGGGTATGTCAGACTCCTGCAATATAACTAACATCCTTTCATTGCAAAATCTGTGCTAAGAGATGAACATAATGGTAGGACAAATGGCCTACAGTAGGGACATGTGTGAAACATCACCCTTATACAGTGCTACAGCAGTGTATATACCAATATTACAATGGCAACTGTTACAGATCTACACTACGGCATATCACAATACTACAGTCCACAACCCTTACAACCTGCAATGTGGTCCTAACATGAGCAATGAGTGTGTAATATGGAACTGTATGTTAGGACAGCAAATATGGGGAATACATACCTTCACAAACACTGGAAGCATTTGTGTGCACACACTCCAGATAAAATATAGTGAAAGCAGCTGTTGAGGTACTGACCGCATGCATTTGTCATGGAAGTACACCTTCCAGCAAATACACATCCCCAATGTCACACCAAGAAATGGTCTGCTGTCCAAGATGTTTGGCCATCAAATGTTCCCACTTACCTGCAACAGAGGCAGCCATCGCTTGCAGACATCCTACATGCCATGGTGTGGCCCCCATACCCAACAGATGGCACCCAAGAGTTGGACATGTAGCCATACCTAACCATTGCATATACCATGGCAAACAGTGCAGTCATGTATATGGCGAGGATGTATGGGACAGGAATAATGTAGGATATAAACAGATGGCCATCCAAGACAGATGATGTCACATGTATCAAACCGGTCATGCAGGCTGCCTAGTAACATGCTACAACACTGAGGGGGTTGCAGGAATGTCTAGCAAGTACTAACTGTGCAGTACCAGTGTCAGCAATTGCCTAGACTCTGCAAACATGTGGCCCATGGGTTAAGGTAATCAGATGTGACAGTTATACCACAGGAAACATCAGCCAAGCCTCTCTACAGGTAGTGTATGCATAACAGAAGAGGTCCCCAAAAGGCATGCACTGCAATGTGTACTGGTGTACCAAGACCACGTTGGAAACCTACAGACAGTATCACGTAAGATACATGTGCTGCACAACCAACACCTCACCCCACCTCAGGCCCACCATTCCCATCTGTACCATGCTGGTGCCAGTGTACACCTGTATTTTGCCATTCATTAGCTGGGACTAGGCTGTTACATGTGGTGTTCAGTGTTTTGGACACTGCAAATGGACACATGTGTAGGCCATAGTTGTCAAGCATCTGCAAAAAGGCTGAAGGTGGTGAGGGGGTGTCCTCATGACACAACAGTGCACTGCAGCAGGGATCCAAACGATGCTACGAATGGTTGTATCTGCACACAGTCAGGGTCAAGAAGTGTGGCAGATGTAACCTTGACTCCACAGCAATAGTGACGGCAGTGTGTGAACTCCAAGGGATGTACACATGAGTTGACCTTGCAATCATGAAGAGTTGGGGAACATGTGTAGGGCAGACTGACCATATACTGGCAAATGCAGATGGCCCATGCTAGTATACCCCTGCCAGGAATAGTGACTGCTGTAGTACACATAACAGTAGGTGCAACAAACAATCGTGATAAGGGCGTGCACACATATGCACTCACAAAGTGCATGCATCTCAATCAGCACAACTAACACATTTGTTTGACACTGCATTTGATTGTACAGGACATATGTCACATATCAGGCTCATGTAATGTTAACATATGCAGTAATGTGGTCCCATGGCATATCAAGAAAGAGGTGCCATATCAATAAGGGTGTGTACACTCCCCATACCCATGGAAAGGTTTGATGGTTGTCAGTGTAATAGTATCGTATTAGTTATACATGCACCACTGATGATGACGTCTGTAAATCAGACATCAGGCATTCACAAATGACATCTGTCCACATATCATCCCAGGTATGTGTCGGACAAACATAGGGGCTGTGAGCAGCAGAGCAGACATAACTAACACAGTAATACACATTCAGCAATGGTGTGTACATCTGTGAGGTTTGGTGCACAGTACATGGCAGGGTGCTGAACAGGTACACAGCAATACTGTGTACATGGGTGCAGTGTTTTCCAGGGGAAGGGGCATCACCTACTAACACAGCCCATGCATCACACACATGTATACTGTTGCTAGCATGGACTGACTATAGCTGCACTGCATGCTGTTGAGTACCATATGTTACGCATGTTGACAGATAGGTAATGGGAGGTCTGGGGGGGTTATTTTGTCTGTAAGTGCAATATGGTGCAGTGGAGGGGGGTTGATGCATGTAGGATGTGTGTGTGTATGTGTTTGTGTGTGTGTGTCCATGTATGCACATGTGTGATTGTGGGGTTGTTCATACATCTCGACTTCCCTTTGGAATTGTGCAGTACATGGACATGGACTGACACATGAGAAACAAGGAATAGTTGTCTGATATGTAATCTCAGGACAGCTGATAGTATAATAAGGTCTGTAGCATGGAACATGCATTGGGAGTGAAACTAGACACCAGGTATACTGTTAAAACTGCAATCAGCAGAAAGGTGAAAGAATACCCACGTTTGCAGCACTACATATGCATTGGGGAATTACTAGACAACACCAGTGAGTGTATCCAAATATTACTGTTGTCCACATAATAAATTGATTGAGCAACAGATCTTGCATCTACTGAGCAATAGTTATGTATGACACTCCAGTGTGTGACATTATTGAGTGACTGTAGTAGCCCCTAACATATGGGGGCCATGCTCACAATGTCTGGACATACACAGGGTGAACACTGAATGATAGCAATGAGTCCTTGTAAAACCGACTCCAATCAAATCAAATAGGTAATGGAGTAACAGGTCATGTTTTGTGATCACTTGTCTAGGCAGTTAAAAGAATGATACCTTAAGGATTGGTATTAATGAGTGCAAGTTTCCAAGTGTGATGCAGAATGGGGAACTTAAGTAAATAAACTTGGGACAGTCTGTAAACTCAGGAACAGGTAGGTATTATGGTGGAATGTCAGGGTGTGTGTGAGTGTGTATATGTGTGTGTGAGTGTGTGTGTGTGTGTGTGTGTGTGTGTGTGTGTGTGTGTGTGTGTGTGTGTGTGTGTGTGTGTGTATACTGTTAAGCAATGACATAAAGGTCTTAAAGTGCCTTTCTTGTTTTCCCCTCACAGGTGGCGAGGTCGGTCAGGGTTCCTCCTGCATTCAATCTGATTTTGGTGTCCATACAGACACTGAAAATGATGATAGGTGTGTTGAGGCACAGGCGGGGTTCTCAGAGGCTGAAACTGTGCCATTGTGTGACATCTCCCTGTTATCCACCCCATCCCCACAAACAGTCACAGTGCCTATAGATACTCCATCACCAGTGGCCATAGCAGAGGGACATTTGGCGATTGGTGTCAGTGCACAGGAGAGTGTGGTATCTATGGCTGCTGTGTCTGGACACAGCAGCCATAGCCAGATGTCTGGAAGGGTACCACATAAGCAGATGTACAGGAGTGCTCATGGGAGGGCCTCTGATCATCGTGCCCCTGGCAGAAGTGTCACATCTGGCACCACCAGACACATGTTTCAGGCTGTCATGGAGGCGCAGGCACATATGGAACGGTACATCAGACAGGGTCTGAGGCTGCAGAGGGCTGCTTTTTCAGCTGTGACATGCTTGATCTTGCAGGTGCCCTCTGTTATACAGAGGTCATGGATAGATGGTGGGGAGAGATGGTGGGCCTCCTCGACCATGGATTGTCAGTGCTACAGCATGTAGTGGGAGTGTGATGCCCACGTGGACGTAGGCCAGCAACACCAACATTTGGAAGTCAACGTGGACATGCAAGGACACCAAGCCACTCGGTAGTGGCAGTACCAGCCCCTGCACTGCGCGGGGGGGGCACTGTCCACACCTCACCACAGCAGGCCATGTGCACGTTACCCTGGCCAGTCCCAGGAGGGACTTGGTTCCAGCAGACATATGTCATCATCAGGGAAGAATAGCATATTGAGGCTTGTACCTGGATGTGCCCATGGAACCCCTGGCAGGCACAGTTCTCATGTCCGTGGCTGGAAGCGATAAACTGCACACCCTGCCAGGTATGGTCTGCAGCTGTCCAACAAACACCTGTATAGGGCAGCCACATGGCAGAACTGTGTGCATGCATACCCACACACAATACAAACACAGCTAGGGCAACCCCATACCTACACACACCACATCACCATGGCCATATCAGTAATTAAAAGCCCTCACTCGCACACATGGTGTCAAATGTATGGCCCAGCCTAGGTCTCTGGCAAACCAACAGCACACCCTGTGCATATGATGATACCTGTGCCACATCCCTGTCATCCATAACATCGATGCAGTGACAGGCTAATATGATTCTGATGCACATGGTGACTGTACTACAGTGTACCAATGTACTGCTGTGTAAAATGTTGACAGCAGTAATGTTTAATGCTTACATGTCAGGTAGTGTAGCTGTCCAGCCATGATGCATTATAGCTGTTAGTAACACTGAGTGATTGTGGTCTCCTTAATGTTATCCATTTGTGTTGTAGGTGTCCATGTGTCAGCAAAATGATGGTCTGCTGTCGTATCTCACATGGGGTATGGCACTGTGGTGACACCTTGGCTGTGCCATATCCTGGGTACAGGTGAACACATGTCACAGGTCTGTATAACTGTTACTCCTTGTGCCACATGGCCGATAGGTCTGGGGGTGGTGAATACAGGTGAGTGCATGGTGGCTGCTGTTAGCAGCCCTTCTACAGTGGACAATTGTAGTTGTACTGGATGGTACACACCACATGTTTGTGTATAACACACACAGAAGCTTAGGTGTTGATGCACTACACAGAGAATAGTGTACACATGGATGTATGTACATGTGCAAGGAACCCATTGTAGCCTATGTAATTCCACCAAGCCAGACTACGCAGAACAACACTTGTGGAATAAGCAGTCTGCTAGTTTAATGTTATTGACGATGGTACCGGCAGGGTATATGTCCCCTTCCCCAATGTAGTGCAATCCTCAACACAGTAAACATATGTGTGCTGGTGTGGGAGGTATACCCCTACCCTTTGGAGGGTGAGAGGTGCTGTAGAGCCAAAGATAGTGTGATAGACAAATACATAACTTGTTAACATGAACTGTACAGTATTATGGCCAGCTACACGGGGGGATAAACTCAACAGTAACCACAATGATTATGGCTGTGTCTACAGCAGCCACACCCAGCTACACACATATATATATATATATATATATATATATATATATATATATATATATATATATCAACCCCAGTATCGCTGCACACCTATACAGTGGGGAAGAGGCCATTTACACAGCTAACAGTAGTTGTGATGGAATGTATGCCCACAGGATGATACCTGTGACATGTTAGCATATGCCATGCAGTTCTTGGACAGATGATCCCCTGGGACATGTATATTCTGCAACCTGAAGTATATACCTCCACATACACACACACACTCTTACTTGGCAAAACTGGGACTAGACCCCTACCTAAGTATGTAGTGCTACTGATGTGTGCGGCTTTAATTGCACACACCACACAGCTTGTATGATGAGGTTTGTTCCAGGTTACATGTTACATGCAGAACATCCCCAGGCATGTACAGTATGATAATGGGGGTTGTAATGCTTGTATATGAACAACACAGAGTGTGACATACCATCATATACACTTTGACAAACACATAACAGTCAGACACACATCTGAGAGACCTGGAACTGTTAGTGCTAACTACCTTGTCAGTGTGTCCAATGTGTTACAGGTAGGTTGCACACAGCACATGCATAAATGGGCTGGATAGTGTTATCAGTTACCTGTATGATTGATGGTGACAGTGGTCACCATACAGTGGTACATGGAACATGTACCAGGGGTACCATGGTGTAATGACAGTATACTCAGCACTCACATCCTGCTGTTGATATTGTACGCACTGGAATCCATGATGACACTCTGACATACCCACCATCACATAGTGACCAGGACTGCAATACAAACTCTTGTCCATCCCAAGAGTGATACTACAGGGATACGCATCTAATGTACATGCCACAGGCATAGTAGGGTGATGCATTGTCATGCCTCTCCTATGGGGAGCAACATCACTATACCTAATACTGTGTGGCAATGCATATTGTAATAAGAGTATGTGGCCTTGGAATGCTGTACCCAACATATTTACACAGATGCACATATACACACACTTGCCAGAACTCAGTGCGTATCCCAAGCCTATAAACCCATTTGTACAACACTGTTGTGCTGGTACTGCAAGGTCTAGGTAGCCCTTAGGGAGAGGAGCATAACAAGGTAAATGTAATGTCCGGTACAGTAGCAGCCAGATCTAACTATGGCAATGGGTGACGTGGTGGGTGTGAAGGGCCTCAGGGTATTCCCAAGTACAGGTGTACTAACACACAGACACTGATATTCTCAGTAATGCACACGTACACATTTGTCAGTACTGGGGTGCATTGGTGCAGGTGTTCATAGGTGTGTACCTGGCTACTGTTCATGGAGAGATGGGAAGGGTAGGGATGTGTGTACAGTGGTATCATGCCACCTGCCATGTGCCAGCAGGACATCTACCTACAGACACCACTGTGGTGACTCTTAGGGTGAGAGTGACATGCATCAGCCAATCCTCTGGGTGCCTCCTGCAGAGGGCCGGTGAGGTGCTCCAGTTGACATAACATGGTTAGTGTCTGTCTTGGAGACCTGTCCCCAAGCATGTTCTGTTGACTGTGGTAGTGTAGTTGAGGTATCTGTGACATGTGGTGCATACAGGGTGTTGAGTCCTAGCTGTGCTATTTATAACTCAGCTGGGCAGACATGTCAGTGTCAGTCAAGCATAGATTGCCTGTACGTATCCAAAATGGATACCTGAAATCTGCACATCTGTACAGGGACTGACAGACATCAGCTCACCAACTAGCTGTGCAGTAGGTTGAATGTGTTGACAGATAGATGTCTGACACTGATAGGTATGCCATTACTACATGATGACAGCCTTCACTGACGTGCTATACAGACAGTAGTCTACAGTTATTTTCCACATGTCAGATCATTATCCAGTAAGAAATATATAATGTGACACAGCTCCCACACCAGCGACATGACAGCAAGCACTCAGTGTCCATCTATGCATGCAGGGGTGTTTGTTTCTAGTACTACAATTAGGAATCTAATCTTACTTGGGAAAACACTGTCAACAGTAGTAGCGTAATGATACACTACATGCCAGTGTGACTGCATATAACCTGGCATACTACCCTTGTATGTAACACACTCACACAGATAAGAGTGTTGTACAAGCCATATATACTCAAGTGTCCCAGACAGAAGACTCACACCCCTTGCTACTGTAATGACAGCACATAGATGCATGTTATGTACATGGCATTACATGCACTTATTACAGATGTCATTACCCTGCTATGTTATCAGACTGGGATGTGAGCACTGGTTACCAGGGCTGGGCCATGCTTAGCAGGTGTCAGCATTGCTGCAATATAACAGCTAAGCACATTTGCGCACTGGTAAGTGAAGCCTACACAGTATAAGCACCCGTACATTTAACCGTACCTTAGCACCGTGTAGCTTCACGCAAATCCATGCAAACCCACTTAAAGCTGCTCAAAACTGCCTTAACCACTCTGTATTCAACAGCCCTTGTTCTGTCCAGCAACAAAATAAACAGCCCTTCTAGGTCTTGAACCCAGGACCCTGTACACTTTAGTCACAACAGTTAACCACTACACCATGACAGCTGTAAAGACAGTTGTTGTTTTTCCAATATATCTGTCAGTACACATATTGAATAGTATTGAACAATTGCTGTGACTTCTACAATTCTGTAGTACTTGTTACTGATATTACTGTTGCATCACATATGTTGTTATATCTAAATATACACATATCAGATACATACGGTGTGATACATCTCAGAAGGTATATACAGCAGTAATATTTACACATGACAAGAATATGGATATATACATATACATATGTAGATATATGTCTACATGTACATACACATATATATTCATGTATATGTATTTATGCACATCTGTATACTGCATCATATATATGGCCATATATAGGTCTCTCTGTATATATATATATATATATATATATATATATATATATATATATATATATATATATATATATATATGTATATATATATATATATATATATATATATATATACGCACACACACACATCATATATATATTTATGTCACTATATATGTAGATATCTATAACTATATGTGCATATATATCTATATATCTGTATATGTGTAGACATATATAGATGTGTACATGTATATATATATATATATATATATATATATATACACACACCACACACACACATATATATATATATATATATATATATATCCATATATGTATGTAGATATGTATATGTGTATATATATATATATATATATATATATATATATATATATATATATATATATATATATATATGTATGCAGATATGTATGTGGATATATATATATATATATATATATATATATATATATATATATATATATATATATATATATATATATATATATATGTTTTCCATATGTCCAGAACATGGAGTGGAGTCATACCTCAGCACCAGTAGTCTGAACCTCTTACTGCAAGGGGATGTCATGCATGTATTGCAGGTATATATGTAGACTGTTTCTACTGTAATAGAGGTTGTCTTAACAGACGTTGTGTGTGGGAGGTCACATCTGCTATTGACATGTGGAGGTCACATCTGCTATTGACATGTACGCCATCAGTTACTGACAGACATCCTAAGGTCATCATAGTACAGTACCACTGATATCACAGTAATGATCCTATGGACTACATCAGAGATATGACCAATATAGGTGGACAGTCTGGCACACTCTGGTCAGTCCCGAGGTATACACAGATCCCCTTAGTGCGAGACATGTGGATCAAGCCTGACAATGTGGATGTTACAGCCATGTACATGGGTATATCACGTAAATACTGGGCTACATATGCCCACACAGTTCATGCATTCACACACTCCTGTCTGTCCTGACACATAATAACTGGTGGTGCAGAGGTCACATGGCCACATCCTACCCACTAGTTAGTGGCATACATCTGTACAGAATCTCACTGCTTTGTCAGAAATACACAACAGTTATGGTGGCCCAGCAGCAGTACATCTGGCACATATCTGGACATAACATCACACTGGGTAATTACACTAAGCTGATAGGCATGTAACAAAGCACTGTGCAAACTACAGGCAGACTGCCATAATATTGGCCTACATTTCTTATGAGGTAATACACTTGTACCTGCAAATATAGCAGGCTCTACAGGCATGTCACAGCAAAGAGTAACAGACACCTGTGTGAAAGTGCATATCCACAACCAATGTGAACACAGCCACAGCCATATATCGTAAGCAAGCTTAATATTACACTATATGGACTGTCTGATCAATGCCATCCTTATATGTGCCACTCACACACTACCCTACATATACTGGGCCATGACACAGTGTGGTACAATGCCTGTCTGTGGTATGGGATACATGTGTGTTTGGCCCTACAAACATATGAGGCAATTGGGTACTTTACACTGGAGCAGCATGTAACATCAGATAGAACAGAACCAAGAACAATGACATCTACCACAGTCTGTACACAGGCCAATGTACGTATTCGCAATACACATACTGTCGACAATCACCATAAGTGCCCAGACCTCACTACTGTACACACAACCACAAAATGCCCAGGTTATGTCCTCAAATATAACCTCTGCTATACATAACATGTCTAGCAGTCTGATATCTGACTGGCTTGTTATCAGGTATGATGTCAATAAATAATGGTGTACAGAACATATGCACCTCTTACTGTATGACATATGTACAAAGGCTGACAGACTTGTGGCTGGAGACACAAACACTGGGTCAATATTGGCATGATGCTGTGATACCCTCATACATTTACTGTTGTAACAGGGTTTGTTGTGACATATGTCCTATGAGGGATATGAAGTCAGTAACTCTCATGGCTGTCACCATGTACTGACTGCAATCCTCAGACTATGCTTCTGCAGTTCTAAGATAGGTGATCTGTGAGTAACACAAGAAACAAAAGACTCCAAACACTGGCCAGTCTGCAGATAACCCTACAGGTGGGAGTTTCCTCAAACACATAACACTGTCATGACAGGTATTAAATCATGTAGACCAGCCATATCCACACAAACCCTGTTAAACCAACATTACTCCAAATGCAGAAGAGCAACACTTACATTTTGTAGTCATGTCTGGAACACCCCCTCCTGTTTGTTGGCCTGTCTCCACAGTGTATGTTGTTAGAGGTATATCCCACTACCATCTATGATGCTGTTTGCAAAACACCAACATGAAGCCCTGCTCACAGTGAATGACAAGGGCCAACACCCACATGATGTTGCTAGTTATAGGAGTATGTTTCCATGCAATTGGCTATGGGAATATTACCACAGCTGTTCCACATGCAATCAGCTAGTGGGGACTGCAATTCATGCAGAGGCCATCAGCTGATCATGATCATCACTTACAAAACACAAGCTGCCGCCTAAGCAAAGCAGGTGTACTTCTCCACATCCAGCAGAGAGGGAGTGAGTGAGACAGACATTGACAAAGTAAGACAGGTGGAGTAAAACCTAAGCATGTTTGTGTCACACACTTACCAGTACAGGGTTTCAACCCCCTGCTTGATTTTGTATTGTTATCACATGTCTATGCAATTACTGCTTGCGCCACAGAGCTTATATGTTGGGGAGCTGTCCAGAGGTATATTCGATGGTGAGTGACATCAGCAACAATGATAAAGGAGGGATAAGGTAGGTGTAGTACACGTGCCTGTCCACATGAACAGGTGTCAAGTTTGACACAGCCACACTTTCTCAGGGACTCACACACATTATCACAGTTGGCAGGGTCAGGATTAGATATCCTAACTAGCTAGTTTGCTACAATACAGTAATACTCAGGTATCACATGCACCACAGGGCTTATCAGGATGATATATGGGCAAAGAGTAAGTCAAGGTATCTGACATCTGAAGGCATGCTTCAGTAGGTGAATGGGAGGTGTAGTGAGTGTGAATGGCATCCAAATCATTATACTCCACACACATACAGACACAGGTTTGCCAGTACTGACATGCATGGGTGCATTGCTTCACAGGCTGTGCAAGGCTAGGTAAAGGGTATACCTTGGCATCAGGCCACATGACAATGATCTGCAGTGTGGCTCAGGGGTGTGCTGTCTGGACTGGCCCACACAGGTGGGTATTGTATTCACCATCCAGTCATCTGGGTTACTATTGTGGGTGGCCAGTGCTGTGCAATGCTTGTCATGTATGTGTTCTATATTCCATGACATGGACGGTGTCTGAGATGTGCACACATCCCACAAGCATGTTCTGTGACATGTGGAAGTGTACCTGGGGTGTCTGGGACATGTTGTGCAGACAAATTGTTATCATCAGATGTGCCATTCCTGACCTCATGTGGTGAGAACTGGCAATGGACACCAAGTTGACCCTGCACCTACACTGACAGCATGATACAGGTATTCTCTGGTGTCAGTGGCATCTGTCCATACAGGGCATGTGTATAAGGCATGGTATGTCCTTTGTGGGTTACATTTGCTGGCTCTACAGTTGTTGCAGCCGTCCAGTGGGGAACATAGTGAACGAGCACTGTATGCAATGATTTGCCTATTGTAGGGATGGGACAGGGTGCACCCGCGGTGGTCATGCTGCGGTAGCATTGTCACCTCACAGTAAGACGCTGTCCGGTTCGATTCTCAGCTAGAGCGTCTTCTGCGTGGAGACATGCATGAATGGGTGTACCTTCGTTGAAGGTTGTGCATCAGGGCTGGTAACTCGGCACGTAAAAATCAACTACCAATCATTAGCGGACCAGAGTTCCACTGTGGTGACCCCTAACCAGGAAAAGCTGAAAGACACAACAACACCAAGGGATGGGACAGGGTGCCGTGTCCTCTGTAGTCCACTGCAATCACACCATGGTTACTATCTGTGGGCAATATGCAGGGAACTACCAACACAGTGGTTGCTGCCTAGCCGAGTGTGTTTATGCATGAGACATGGGTGGAGAGTGTTCTCTGGGTAATACAAGGGTTGCCTATATTGTTTGCCAAGCCATGATGACACATGTAGGGGTATGGATTGTCTACCCCAACCTCTCTGCTGTTTGACATCTGTTATCCTTGTAAGGTGGACTTTGTGACATATACTAGGCCCACACTATAAGAAATTTGCAAAACCCACTTCACAATGAGTCATGTTGTTACACATGCACAGCTATCTCCACACCGGATACGTATGACAAACACACACACATACCAAGTCTCACAGTTGCCATGTCAGGGATTAGAACTCCTACCTAACTAGTACATCACACTACAGCATTACATAATTATAGGATGCACTACAGAGCTTAGTAGATAGTAGACTACTCCTTCCCCAAAGGTGTATTTCAAAGTGAATGACATCAGCAGCCCTGCCAAAGTAGGGCATTTGGAATTGTAGTGAGTGTGAATGGCCTCAAAAGTATTGATCCCTACCCAGACAAACACACACACACACACACACACACACACACACACACACACACACTGTTGCCATGTCTGAAATTAGAACTCCTACCTAACTAGTACATCACACTACAGCATTATGCAGTTATAGGATGTGCCATGGAGATTAGTGGGCTATTCCTTTCCCAAAGGTGTATTTCAAAGTGAATGACATTAGCAGCCCTGCCAAAGTAGGGCATTTGGAATTTTAGTGAGTGTGAATGGCCTCAAAATCATTGATCTCTACACACACACAGCCACACACACACAGTTGCCATGTCTGGGATTAGAACTCCTACCTAACCAGTACATCACACTATAGCATTACCGCAGTTATAGCATGCATCACAGAACTTATAGGGCTACTCCTTCCCCAAAGGTGTATTTCAAGGTGAAGACATCAGCAGGCTTGCCATAGTAGAGCAATGGGGAATGCAGTGGGTGTGCATGGGCCATAACCCATTAATCTAGAAGCAGGCACACAACACTCAGGTACACAGAGGTTTATATTCCACAGGTACATGTATACAACTGCTAGATGACTACTGACTTGTACAGTCATGTTACACAGTTAGCACAAGCACCACAGACACTAAAGTGCTGAGGGATACCAGAGGCAAATGTCTACAGTGACTGACATTTGCACATCATGTGGTTTTAGCCAATTGGATGTGTGCTGGGTGGGACAGGTCTCATGATGGGAAGCTCTTTGTCACTGCCTGTCACTCTCTACCACACATCTATGTATGTGTAATTTTGGCCTATTATAGTATGTTGTCCTTGGATATATGTGTGTATTCCTATCCAATGTGTGTGTACAAGATATGACTGGTGTGTACTGAGGAGTGTGTGCGCAAACATCTGTGACTGTCAGATATGTATAGTCCACTGTTGTTGTCAGACATGGGCTTCATTTCTGTAAGTGTGTCAGTATGCCCAGTATGACCTTTCAGTATTTTGTTGTCAGACATGGCCTTTGTTTCTCTAAGTGTGGGAACATGCCCAGTATGACTTTCTGTACTGAATGTGTGAATCCATTCCATGTAGGTTGTACTCCAGTGCAAGCTTTTGTGTTCTACACCTACAGCTAGCAAATTGTTTCTGTGGGATATCTGTAGATCGGTTGACAATATAGGGTCAAAATGGGCAAAGGATAGTGGTTTACTGTAGGTAATTGTGTCTGTGCTGCTTCTGCTACATGGTCTTGGTGTTAGCAGAGATATTCAGACATATGTACTGTTTTACACTGTGATATTTTATGTCATCAAGTACTGTCAGGTATACATATTTGCTTGCAGTGATGTCCTGGGGAACACAGGGTGAATGCAGCTGTGTCCAGTAGTGTGGTCTGCAGTCTACATATTCTTGCACAATCATGCCATTCTGGAGGGGAAGCTGCAGACACTTGCTGCTGGTCTGTGTAAATGGTTCAGCACCTTGGTACAGTGGTGGCTGAGGATCCCATGCTTGTACATCCATCGACGTGACAGTATGGCCATATCCTGCTGTGGCCATATCTCACAGCTGTACAGATTCACACAGGTTACCCAGAGGCAGGGGTCATAATTCTGGACATTACCCCTTCACATTGTGGTTTACGAGCAGGTTTGTAGCCACCCATTCCTGTGTTTGCAGGCAAGGATAGTATGTGCACATGGACGAGTTTCGGACTTCACACACTCCATGCCACCCATGCTCCTACCCCCCTATTATTCTATCCTCTTCCAAACTTTATGCAAACATTATCTGATAAGTTCCCTATAGTTATCACCTCATCCCAGCAGTAATTCGGTGTTGGTCCACAGTTCATGCAGTAGGACATGGTGGACATGTTACTGGGATTTGTCCACATGGCCTTGCATTTGAGTTCTGTGGACTGTGTTATGTTGTTATTTGGGAGTCCATGACATAACATACATTGGCAGTACAGGTGAGACACAGGCCTTTGGCAGAGGACTGTAGGCCATTTGGAAGTGATGCAGGCCAGCTGTAGCAGGCCTTTGCATTGTGTCACTCCTACAGTCCCAGACTACAATACACTATATTCCCCTGGGGTGACAGGGTAGGTGTGCAAGGTGTGAATGCCAATACTTTCTGTATTTATTGATCCAGTGGTGTGAATGCTGGCAGGGTGCTGCTTACAGCTAGGGACACACCTGCATGGGACACCTGTTCTGCATGCTGCATTCTTTGGCTATTGCCATACAGAGGTGGGAGTCATATTGTACTCATTCCCAACAGCAGGGATAAGACCGGAGAGGTACCTGTGGGTGATGGTGTAGTGAGTGGGGTGCATGTGTGCTATAGACAATACTTGCATCTCACTCACAGATATGCATGGGGCATTCCACTTATGCTGGCTTGTGCAGGGACATCAGCTGTTTCTCAATACTTCATACCTGTGACCTTTGTGGTCTGCCAGTGTTTGGACAGACAACATCGGTATTCCCTACTACAAGCCCAACTAATGTGCTGCTAACCTGTATGTACAATTCCAAAGGTGTGTCCATTTGACAGTTACATATTATACACTGTCTGTCTGGGGTACTTCCCCCTATGTATGGTTTGTATGTCTGGGCACACATTCATGCCATGTCAGTCTTTCAGATGGTGACACATATTACTTCCAAACATTTACTATGGCTTACTGCTGGAATGTGTTTTGCTGGGATGCATTGTTTTTGGCACTGCAGTTGTGAGAACTTGGCCCTGTCATTGGCAGTACTGGCCAATGGCCACCAGGACAAAACTCACCATGCCTACATACTGACCACTCTCACATAATATACAACACACACCAACCTAACACACGCAGCCCTGCATACTGTACACATGCTACAATCTATCCTGCTACCTTGGCCAGCTCAGATAATCTGTGCTCCACTGTTATTATACCTACACATACATGTCTACACATACATAGGATTGGGAGGGGCACACCTGACACTTGTACACATTTGCTATGACTGTACTGGTATTTCAGGTACTCCATTTCATTCTGTATTCTGACCTATTATGCTGACCAGAGGCATATTAATGTACCACAGGTCTTAGGTTTGATTGACCTACATTTCAGTTTCAGACTTCTTACCCTTCAGAACTGACACCCCACTGCCTGACCTGTTGTAGTCTGTCTCTGTAGGTCTGGAGAGGGGGTGTTCTCCATAGCCATTAATCAGAGGCCATAGCACAGCCTTTGTTTGTGTTTGACTATGCCTGTTCTGCTGGCTGAGACTGTTGTTTTGTATGTGAGCCTCCCTGACTGGCATGTGTGTGCCTTATGGACACACATGTGGCCCACCACATTTCCTGCAGTGAGTTTTGCCACCTTGTCTAGTACTGGCTACTGTGGTGACACCAGTATTTGTTACAGATCTCAGGCTGCCACTATAGGTGTCTACTATCGGCTAGCATCCCATTCAGCCAAACGATTCCCTTGCATGCTCATATCCATTCCATAGATACAAGTAACAAAACATACTACTCCATTTGGCAATTGATAGGGAGAGTGACTTACCTTGTGGGTGTGCCAGTATTGAGGATGATGCTGGAGGGCTGACTATGTTGGATGCACAGAGTACCCTCCCTATACATGGTTAAGCACAGGTAGTGTCATGTTTGGCATCCCTTTTGCTGTATTTGAGAGTCAGAGAGAGGTGTCATTCCCTGGGTTCCTCCCATGTCACTGTATGTGCTATGCATTGCCTCTTTGCCATGGCCTGGGCATGCTGGGCATGCCTCCTTCTGCCAACTGGGGCAGGCTCAGGTTATTCCTCCTCTGAGTCACTCTGTGCCTGTGCAGGCCTTGGCAATGGTGGGGAGCTGTGTGGCCCTGCCCCATGCTGTTCCTGCTGCAGCTGTTTCCGCAGGATCATATTGTGTAGCATGACATATACAATGACAATTTGGGTACATGTAGCTGGTGAGTACTGCAAGGCTCCACCGGATGTGTCCAGGCTCTGGAACCATGACTTGAGCATCCCAAACACATGCTCTATTATGGTTCTGGTCTGTGCGTGTGCCTCATTATGGAGTTCTTGTTCGGGTGTGTCTGCATTTCTGATGGGTGTCATCAGCCACGGCTCCAGTGTGTAACCAGCATCCCCCACTAGGTGGCTGTAAGGGATGTCCGCATTGGCAAATCTCTGGTACAGCTGCATCATATGCCAGATGTGGGAGTCATTATAGCTTCCAGGGCAGTCAGCGCACACATTCATTATAATGCCCTGGGAATCATACACAACCTGGCAGTTGAAGGAGGGGAAGCCCTTACGGTTGATGTAGACCCTACCCCACTCACCAGGTGATGCTTTGATGCATATGTGCGTGCAGTCTATAGCAGCCACTGCTTCAGGATATTCTGTTATTTGGTGAAAGAGAAGCATATTGCTAGTCAACACCTCACGGCTTTTGTGGAAATATACGTGCTCACTGGCATGTGCTGACATGGCATCCAGGAATTGGTGGAGTACCCTGGATGCTGATGCCTGTGGGATCCCCATGATATCCCCAGTTGGCCTTCGGAAGGCACCTGTGGCTAGTATTCTTAGGCCTACACATACCTTGGTATCCACTGGGATGGGTTGCCCTCTGTTTCTTCTGTGTGTGAGGTGTGGCCGGCACAGCTCAATAACTTGCTGTAGGAGATGCCTGTCCACCCTATAGTGCTCCACTATCTCCAGCTCATGTAGCCCCATGTAGGTTACCCTGGGTCTGTACACTCTTCTCCTTCTCCTCACTGTGGGTTGGTCGTCAGCATTCTCATCCCCACCACCCGCAGCCTCTTCCACATGTTGATATATGATAGCTGCTGCAGCCCCTATCATTTTGTTGCTTCTGTTTGATAAAATTTCCTCACTTGTGTACACCGGTGGTGTAGAGTTTGTGGGGAAAAACCAGAAGGAAAGGTGTTTGCATAGTTTATAGTGGTGTGCTGGGCTGGCATGGGCTGCTGCCTGTGTAATTGGCTGATTTTGATGCATTTCACCTGCCAGCTATGCTAGCTCTCCTTGATTACCTTCCTTCTGCTGTTTTCCCTTCCCATTGCCTTCCTGTTTAAGCCCAGGGGCAAGCCATTTAAACACAGTGCTCAGATGTGCATGGAGCTGCTATTTCCTGGTTTACTTTTTTTTCCCTTTAAAATACGGTGCGTGGCGTGCACACCCACTTAGGCAATGTAAAGTGTGCTTGGCAGCTTCAGACACGCACCCTTGCTTAGCTCTGCTAAGCTAAGGGCAAAGCCAAGCGACAGGGCTCCAATAAGCTTACAGTATGCCTGACACACCCTTCTATGATGTCAACTAGCTCTTAGGCTTGCACCATGGTCTTCCTGCACTGACACGGTTGGGTGCATGCTAACCATGAGGTGGGATCTGGGATTCAGTATCATTCCCCTCATTTGCATAGGATTGCCTGCTAATGCCTAGTTACAAGTCTGACACTGAGCCTTACCCCTTAGCAACCACGATTCACTGGCCATGTTGTCTTCTGCCTGCCATTGAGTATAATGGCAAAATTGTGATTTTGGATAGAATGCTTATTTCAAGTTTTTTTTTTTTAATTTTTGGCCCGATCCCGTTTGCATGCCGCTGCCCTATGTTTAAACAGCCGAAATTGGCTTAAAAAAATAAAACTTATTCTTTTTTATTTTTGCAACTGTTTTCCATGCCAATGGCCATATATATGGCCATTGGCATGCTTTCCACATTATATACACCCTTTATTTGGAGCTGTCATGGCTCTGTTTTGTAGTTTGCAGAAATGTACTCGGTTACCAACCAATTACATTTCTGCAGACTACACTAGTCCTGCATGGCCCACTGTCAGCTTCCTGGATCACAAATTCACCTCATGTGCATGGTTTTCACCTGCAAATGGGGTAATTTGCATACAGGAGCTGTGTCAGTGCAGGAATAGTACAGGAGCGCTCGTGCATATCCCAGGAGCTTATTTCTGGATCGCACGGCCTCCATATTGCCTCCAGCAGCTCCTGCACTATTCCTGCACGCTGTGCAAAGCTTGCTGAATCCTGGGGACTGTCACCTTTTTACTTGTAGAAAATAGATACATTTGCTCAGACTCAGTAAAGTGCACAAAAAACAGACCAATAAAGCTAATTCTGCACCCAGCTTAAGTAAATACTACCTAAAACATCATACATAGTAGTAGAAGTCTTTGAATACTGAAATACAAATATTCTGTCAGAGAAGAACATCACAAATATATATGACATCTAGGTGTAAATATGTGTACTCAACCAAGCACCATCTATTATTTTGTATTGACAGCACAGTGGTGCAACGGTAGCATTGTCACCTCACAGCAAGAGGTGCTCTGGTTTGATTTTCAGCTGGGGTGCCTTCTGTGTGGAGTCTGCATGTCCTCTCTGTGTTCATGTGGGTTTCCTCTGGGTGCTCTGGTTTCCTCCCACGTCACAAAGATGTAGCTGAAGCGTTTCTCTCCAGGCCTTTGTTGAAAATTAGCTTCATTCCAAGTCAGACTTTCCTGATAAACAAATGTTAAATAAATAAATTGTAACTTTCTGTCAGAAAGGAGACATTACTATACATGTGGAAAGACAAAAATGTAAAGTGTATATATATATATATATATATATATATATATATATATATATATATATATATATATATATATATATATATATATATATATAGTTACATGTTAAAAGATCGAACGATTGAAACATCAAACTGCATATGGTCGAGACCATATGCTCGATCCTTCAAACATCGATCCTTTAACATGGCTAAAAGTAAAAGAAAGAAATTAGGTAAAAGACTGTAATGAAGGGGGCAAGCCCCCCTGAACCCCCATGTGGGGGGGCAATCCCCCCACACCCCCTACTTAAATATACCAACCCCGAGATCACGCTACAGCAGAGAATAGGACAACTTCCCATTCTGCTTTGTATTCTCAGTGTAGCGCGATCTCGGAGTTGACATATTTAAGTAGGGGGGTGCAGGGGGGCTTGCCCTCCTGCATTACAGTCTTCTACCTGATTTCTTTCTTTTACTTTTAGCCATGTTAAAAAATCAATGTTTTGAAACATCGAGCATATGGTGTCGACCATATGCAGTTCGATGTTTCACTCGTTCGATCTTTTAACATGTAACTATATATATATATATATATATATATATATATATATATATATATATATATATATATACAGATAGATAGATATATGCAGTAAAATCACAGATAATTGAAACAGTCTGCATGCATAAATGTGAATTTGTCATTAGAAGGGAATGGACAGTAGGTATTCAAATGATCACTGCTACAGTAGCCTTTGCCTGCATAGCTTCCAAATCTTCAGTGCACCTTCCACTTAACCAAACCTTTAGTCAGCTTGAGCTCAGCTGACTAAAAGACAGGTTTGGGTGTCAAGCCCCTCATGTCAACAGAGAGAGGGAGGCTGACCACTGAAAGGACAATGCTAGGAATAACAAAAAAATACATTTCTGCACTATGGCATAAACCATCCATCCATCCACACCCCCTTTTTCACACTTTTTTGCACATGGGGGTCAGGGTGTCACTTTAACAGTGACAATCATTCAGAGCCAAGGTTTACACCACCATGGCATAAACAACACATCAAAAGACAAGGGGACGGAGAGTGAGTGGCTACTGCAGCAGTGCTCATTTGAATATCTACTGCTATGGCAAGTTAACTTACACAACTATGTTCATCACATTGATGACTGCTGAAGTAGCCTTAGCTATATGGGTAGATTACCCTACTTACTACATTTTGGATGTGGGAGGAGAAGAGTCCAGGAGCCCCTAAAGAATGGTCCTACCATAACTTGATCTAGACCTAGAGTAGGAATCAAGCTTACAGTGTTTTGTAAAGGTATGTACAGAGGACCGAATTGCAGCTTCTAGAATACTTCTAGAATCCAACCCTTTCCAAAAAGCCATAGATGAAGCCAAGACCCTAGCAGAATAGGCTTTGACCCTGCCTGGAATAGTTTTGTTGTGGTGACTATTACAAAAGGTAATGGCCTTAAACAACCATTTTGAAATCATCTGTTTTGACATAGGTTGTCCCTTCTTTTTACCTCCACAAGAAAGGAGCCATTGATACAAAGATCTGAACGATTTTATTCTCTCAAAATAATACCCAAGTTATCTGTGGACATCCAAGGTATAGAGTATCCTTTTTCCCTAATTGTTAGGTTCTGGAAAAAACAGGGAGATGGATAGTTTGGTTTAAAGAAAATTCAGATACCACTTTACCCATAAGAGAAGGATTAGTACTCAAAGAAATCCTGTCTCTGTGCAACTTAGACACTATGCTTGCAGAGGTCAGAGCAATCAGTAAAATTCTTTTGCATGTTTAGAACATTAAGTCAGCCAAGTTAGAAGGCTAGAAAACAGAGCAAATATTATAATATTTAAAACAAAATTAAGATCTCATAGATGGGCCACTGGTTTTCTTGGAGGCCTCTATGCAAAACCTCTTTCAAAAACATTTTCACATGAGAATGCATCGAAAGAGGAAGAGCCATGCACAAACATGCAGAAATGGCTGATAAATGAACCTTGATGGAGGAGAAAGAAAGGCCATAGGATAGTAAGTCACATAAATATTGCAAAACCAGAGGACAACTAGCCATGAATGCATCCTGACTATGTTGTTGGCACCAATTACAAAACCTTTTCCATTTACTAATATATGATTTTCTAGAAGCAGGCTTTCTTGCCTCCATTAGTACCTACTGCACATGTTCAGTAAAGAGGTGCCTAAAGGGAATTAAGACCTTATCATCCAGGCAGTCATTTGAAATTGATTGGGGTTTGGGTGTATCAAACACCCCTATTTTTGTGTGAGTAGATCCAGTCTGTGAGGAAGTTTGGGTAATTGCATCTGGCCATTTCCAAAGAGGGAGAATCACTGTTGTCTGGGCTAGAAGGGAGTCACCCCAATGATCTTGGGGGATTCCTTCTGAATTCCTTGGATATCAGAGGAAAGGGTGGAAATTATACAAGAATATTCCTGTACAAGGAAAACAAAAGGCATCTGTTTTCCAGGCCTTCTTGCATAGAGTCCAGGAGCAAAATCTTGCCAGCTGATTATTCATTGAGGAAGCAAATAGGTCTACTTGAGGAACCCCCCCCACAGATGAATCAAATCTTGGAAGACCCCTGATCAATTCATGAGTGTCTGCCTTGGTCCTGCTAGGCTTGTCTGCCATACAATTTTGTTCTGACAGAATGTAGGATGCCTGTAGAATGAGATTGCTCTGTAAAGCTATATCCCAAGCTGACATGGCTAGTTTGCAAAGGGGGGTATGACCTAGTTCCCACTTGTTTGTTGATGTACCAAATTATTTGGTATTGTCTGTAACAACTTGAAAAGGTCCTGGGGACCAAAGATGATTCAGAGAGTTAAGTGTCTTAATCAGGGCAAGCACCTCTTTTATATTTATGCGCTTAAATCTCTCCTTGCTTTCCCACTCACCTTTCACTTTTATCCCATCTGAAACAGTTCCCCAAGCAAAGTTTGAGGCATCTGTGGTGACTCACTGTTTTGGAACAGGGTGGAAGAAAGGGAGGCCTGTATTTAAGGATATTTTCCATCCTCACCAAGTGATTTCTCTTCTGACAACCCCCAGGACTGGGATTTGAAAAGGCAAAGGATGTCAGTGCTGGGACCAAAAGTGCTTCATATACTATTTCATCTTTTTCATGCAGAGCTTTGCCAGGGGTATCATGAGAATAATAGATGCCATTTGACCAAAAATCCTAAGGTATTCCCTAGCATTAATCAATGTGTGAATGGAAAATCTTAGAAACAGATGAACATACTGATCTATTTTTCCTGCAGAAGAAAAGCTCTTTGAACTGAGGTGTCTACCTGAAACCCAAAGAGTGCAATCCTGTGTGAAGGAGTCAAAACAGACTTTTGAATGTTCTCTTGGAATCCCAGCTTCTGTATAAGATCCCTCCACCAAAGTGAGCAATTCCTGACAGTTTGAAAAAGACTCTGCGAAGATAAGCAGGATGTAGAAAATATGGAAAAATGTCAATACTCTGTAGCCTGCAATGGACTATAATTGGAGCTAGACACTTTGTGAACACTCTTGGTGCAGTGAATAGTCCAAATGGTAAGGCAGAGAACTGATAATGTGATCCAGATACACAAAACCTTATGAAACACCTGAAGTCTGAAAGAATTGGGTTGTGGTGATAAGTACCTTTTAAATCTAGTGCTACCAGGAAACTTGAATGAGGAAGGAGAGTTATGTGGTTGTGAAGTGATATTATTTTGAATATGGGCACTATCACAAACAGGTTTATGAAAGAAAGATACAGAACTGCTTTCCAAGAGTTTTCTTTCTTTGGAACTAAAACATCATTGAATAAAAAATTTTCCACACCTAAGAAGATGAAACTGGTTCTATCACACCCTGGGACCACATGTGATGAAGGACAGGTGAAAATTAAAAATGTCTGGTATGTTGAATGAGGGATTTACCCCTGAAAAGGAAGAATTTCCTCCCACTGCCTTCTGTAATCTTGATGAATGATCCTCAGAACACATTTGCATGAAAGACGAAGAGAAAAGTGGAGATTCAGACTTTCTGTAAGAGAAATGGGACTGCCAGGGAAGGAGGGAGCAAGGTTTCTTAAATAGTCATTCTGACTTGTTGGACTGTCCTTAGGTTCCACAGTTCTAGCTGGAGCCCCCTTACCATTTCTTTTTTACCTGCATATTGACTATTTACTTATTATTATTATTTTTTTTTTGCCAAAACTAGATGTAAGTATTCACCTCTGTAGCAGAAGGGGCCAAAAACTAAATCTCTATCCAAAGGAGAATTTAAAATATAATTTTTAATGCCATCTGGGAGGTTTACAGAATACAGGCAGGCAAACCTCCTCAGAACAGTACCAGTAGCCATAGCTTTGAAAGAAGTATCAACTGAGGCATACACACATTGTAAAAATGAGTGATGACGTGTGTAATAGAAGTAACTCATTTATTTAAAGCAGATTTTTCCTCACAAGGAGACACTACAGGCAAACCATTCCTCATACTTTCACAAATAGTCAGAACAAATTTAAAATATGAGCCTGAAAATTCCAAATTCTGAAAATCAACGTTGCAGAAGCATACACTTTTTTCCCATACTTATCAATAACCTATCCATTTTTATCAGAAAGAGTAGAATTGGAAATAGCTAAATGTTTAGCAGCAGAAGGACTAACTAAAGCTACAGATGCTGGGTCAGACTTGGAAGAGTGTATGAAAACTTAAAATATTGAAGAACTTTGTACATCCTATTTGCCTTTTAGGAGTAGGTGGAGGACCAGGAAAATTACAGGCAGCAACACGCTCATCTTCCAAAGCTGACAGAACAGGAGGAATGAGTGAAGGTTCTGGAAATTCCTTCTGTAATAGCTCATAGTATTTTCTGAGGAACTGAGAAATCACAGTGTTCTTCCATTGAAAACACTGCCATATTCTGGAAATAGTCACAGAGAAGGAGAAACCCCTACAGGGAAAATCATAAAATTAACTTTCCTTTGAGTCTGAATAAGAAATTTGAGGAGAAAACCTTGTATCTGTCCCTTTATCATCCTGTCCAGATTCAGAATCTTGAATCTCTTCAAGAAAAGAGATATCCCTCTTTCTTTTACCAGAAACTGCTTTATAAGAAGAATCAGTAGTCTGAATTAAACCATGAGCCAGACCCAGTAAACTACTTATATCTAAAGAAATTTGAGGGCAAAAGTTAATACATGTTTACTTTTCTGTTCCTTTTTTGACAGGGTAAATGAAGCCAACAGTGTTATTAATGGCAGCAGCAGCTTTCCCAGGGATGGTCCCAACATTTTGATAAAACAGGGTAGTCTTCCCCAATCCCTTTCTCCGGAACAACAAGAGTCTCTCCCTTTCCCACTGAATGGACCCCAACAGCCACAGTGGATGTGGCTAAACCCTAGTGCATAGTGGCAGTGGGTGCTACACCAGAGGAATATGGGGTAAGATGAGCAGGGTCACTCACCTGAAGCTGTGGCAAAATTGCTAGCCTGCTGTGGTGGCAAAAGCTTTTTGTTTAACTTTTTCTTTTTGTGGCTGAAAGAAGGACTGATGTGGGACTGACAGTTTGCTCCATGGTCAAGATAAAAATGATGCCTCTTTCTTGGGAAAACAAGCACCAAAAGCAGGTCAAACTTCTTTAAAAGCCACTTTTTTCACATAAAAACACAGTAAAATCATTTTAAATCACTTTCACAACCCTAAAAAGTAAAATGAACCAATTTATTCACAGGAAAAAAAATCTCAATTACGTTAAACAACTTTTAAACTGACAGGAAAAAATAGCACTCTCAAAAGCACAATGCAGTCTTCTCATGACAGTCCATTAAAAAAACAAACTCTTAGCTTTAAAGTAACTTTTTTGAATAGGAAAGTGTTATCATAGGATCATAGGATCATAGGAGATTACTATAGCAATAACCCACGCCTGGGTGTGGGTAATTCTGGATTTACCCACGGTTGGTGTGGTTTGGTCATGAGGGCGAAGCCCGAGTGGCCAAACAAAGCCACGGAGATCTTGCATTCTCCATTGCTTAAAAAAAGAATTATAGTAATGGAAAAAGTCCAGGTTATTGCTATTATACAGTGACATTATTTAAGAAAAAAAATTATTAGTTTTCTTAAATAATGGCATTGTATAATGCCTCCTTGCTGCCCTTCCGCAGCTGTCTGGTATTCTGCGGCAGTTCTGATGTACTGTGCATGCATATGCCTACGCAGTACATCAGAGCTGTAGGCAAAAGCAACGGAGAAAGCAAGATCTCCGTTGCTTTTTAAAAACTGTTTCGCTATGTTAAATGGATTTAACAAAGCGCAACAGCTTTAAAAAAACAACTGAGAATCTCTGTTGCTTTTTTAAAGCTGTCTCGCTATGTTAAACCCATTTAACATAGCGAGACAGTTTTGAGAAAAGCGACGGAGAAAGCAAGATCTCCGTTGCTTTTTACAAACTGTCTCGCTATGTTAAATGGGTTTAACATAGCGAGACAGCTTTAAAAAAAGCAACGGAGAATCTCTGTTGCTTTTTTTAAAGCTGTCTCGCTATGTTAAACTCGTTTAACATAGCGAGACAGTATGAAGCAATGGAGATCTTGCATTCTTCATTACTTAAAAAAAGAGTTATAGTAATGGAAAAAGTCCGGGCGACCGGACCTTTTTTCCATTACTATAACTGATTTACAACGTGCACGCTGACCAATTAGCGTGCACGTTTTTGAATATTAATTGGGGGTCGTTGTATAACAGGCTATTGATCCAGAGTCATTTCAAGCCTAGCTGTTGCATCACAATGTAATACCATGGAAATGTTAGTTAATACCCAAGATTGCATTTAGTAATGACTGCCCATGTCCAGGAGGGTTGTGGATGCTACTCCTGGTGTGAATTTATAGTGCCCCATTCACTCGTCCAGGCTCTGGCACAAAAAGAGTGTTTCTGCCTTACCCACTGAATGGACCCCAACAGCCAATTTTCTTTTTTTAAATGAAAGGGTTTTTATTCTTACTGCCCAACAAGACATCTGTCAATCATTGAAAGCCTCAGAGGAGTGTAATCTTTGGCTACAGGAAAGTTCTGAAGGGCTTGGTGCCCAAACCTTACTTTTTAGTCATCTCAGCTTGTTCTGACTTACAGTTGGGAGCATGGAAGGTGCCCTGAAACTTTGGATGATGGTTGGCTCTTACAGCCTTAGAAGGATATAATATACATAGCTAAGGTTACTGCAGCAGTGATCAATATGTTGAATATCAGAAAATGGTTTGCACATGTCTTTGGGGAACTGCAGAGGGAAGCGGAATGTGATCTTCTGTTTGCTACCTAAGATCACATGGCAGGAGCAGAGAGAATGGAATTTGAGGAATTTGCATTAGCTTCTGCAGATCCACTTAAACAAGTGTGAAACAAATAAAAGAGAATACATATTATCAGCAAACACATTTCTTTATCTGCTTATATCAAGCCCTTGACAAAATACACTTACGTCAACTGCTGCATTTAACACATTTATGTTGCAAATCCATATTGCATATATTACTATATTTTTGAATTCTTATGAATTCTTAGTTTCTGTGTAGCATAACATGACTGATATCAAATATCATTATTTATTTTATTTTACAGTTTGTTTACAGGGATAGTCCAATAGGCCAAGAAGAGCCCATTTTCAATGGAGTCCTGGGGAGAAAAGCTCCATGAACAACAATATAATATGAAGACAATGCATTTACATTTATGTAATACTATTGAAGAACAATGGTATTACACAACATGACAAAAAATCCACAATTGCAGTGAAAATACAGTCAAAAAAGCAAAAGGCAAAATTACACACACACACACACACACACACACACACACACACACACACACACACACACACACACACACACACACACACACACAAATAAGTCAATTAAAATAAGAAAAATCCATCGGTGCCTATTCCTGTTAGATTTGTTACAATGTGAAATAACACAAGGTTGACATTACAGTTTTACATGAAATCTTAGCAGAGTTAAAGTAGGATAGGGGGATAAGAGGTGTTAATTGTTGAATGTAAGAAGGGTGGGACAATAAGAAAAAAAAATAGAGCAAGAGTAGGAGTAAATGATAAAAGTGAAGATGGTCGTAGTCAGAGAAGCTCAGTATGATGAAGAGAAGAGAGAAGTAAAGGAGTGTGAGAAATGGGAAAAAAGGGGTGTCATGTGTGATGAGAGCAGGAACATTCCCAGAGGGTTTTGTGATAGGAATGAAGCAGGGTCTTAAAGGTAGAGTGGTTGTCAATAGTACGAATAAGAGGTGGCAGGGAGTTCCAGAGGCGAGCTAGGGAAAAGGATAGTAGGCGTTTGCCTGGAGGATGAGCAGGCTTGTGCAGTTCAAGCAAATTCTGGTTATTGGATCTTAGAAGATTGTTGGGTGGGTGCATTTTGAAGGAGAAGGCAAAGGAGGGGCAGATGGAGGGATTAAAGATGAGTTTATGGGCATGAGTAAGTTGAATGTAGGTAAGATGGTTGGGAAGTTCGAGTCAATTTAGTTTGTGTAGGGCATTGCAGTGGTGGGAGGAGGCTTTATAGCTGGTAGCAAACTTTGAAATTTTGTTATAACAGGAGGATAGCTTTGTTTTTAGAGAAGATGGAAGGTTGGTAAGAAGTGGGGCACCATATAGGAGAGAAGGAATAAGGAAGGTGTTAGAGAGTACAAGTTTAGTAGTGGGAGTGATATAGCGGTTATGGCGGTAGATCATGCCTAGTTTCTGGTGGGTTTTCTTTATATTGGTTAGTAGGTGGGTATCAAATTTTAACTGTTCATCAATAAGGACTCCTAGAAGATTTGCATGGGATGCTACCTTGAGAGAGGTATTGTTTTGACTAGTAATGGAGAATGAGTTCTTGTCTATAATGGTACTTTTTGAAGGGAAAAATGACATAATTTTAGCTTTTGATGTGTTGAGTGATGGGTGGTTGCCTATCATCCAACGTTGAGTATAAGAGAAAACAGGTTCACCTTTGGAAGGTTGAAGTGCAACTTGTCGAAAGACAGTTGCACGAAAGGACATTTTCAAGATCTCAGTTAGTGGAATACAAATGCATCGAATGTGCAATGAGCGAATGCACATTGACATTTGTTCATCGCAGATTCGGCATTGTGGGTGCGGAGTGCACTATAGTGGAGATCAGGAAATGGATCCCTCCCCCACTGTAGTGCATCCTTGGAGTTAGAATATTAAAGTAGGGTGGTGTGGGGGTGCAGGGGGGCTTGCCCCCTGCATTACAGTGTGTTTTTGATATCTGCGTTCGAAACCCAGCGAATCTGCTTTTCGATTTTCTGAGTTTCTAACTTCAGTGCCGTTCGGAAATGATGGTTTCGGCATTTTGGTTCACACAAAGGGCTGTTTGGCAGGTTGATTTTCAACCTTTCAAAGGTAAACCAAGAAAATATTCTGAGTTAGTTTTAAGAGAGTGGAGGTGGAAGTGGCGGGGCAGATGATCATAGAGTCATCTGCATACTGAATCAGTTTAGCACTAGGAATGTTTTGGTGGAAGTCATTTATGAAAATGTTGAACAGTAGGGGACCCAGTATTGAACCCTGGGGTATGCCTGTAGGTGTATTAATGAAGGAGGAAGTGGCTTTTTTCCATTTGACAGCTTGTTGTCTGTCAGAGAGGTAACTAGAAAACCAGTTGACAAAAGAGTGGGATAGGTTTAGATTAGAGAGTTTAGATAGGAGAAGGTTATGGAAGATAGTGTCAAAGGCCTTGGATAAGTCCAGAAGAAGGGTGGGCACTAGACAGCCGGAATGCCAGTCTTTGTTAATGGTTTCCAGGAAGGAAAGGAGAGTGGTTGTGCTACTGTGGCCAGGTCTAAAAACATGTTGTGTGGGGGTAAGTAGGTGGTTGTCTGTGAGGTAGGGTAGAAGTTGAAGGTGGATAAACTTTTCTAGAATTTTTGAGATAGGGGATAAGATAGTGATTGGCTGGAAACTGGGAATTCTGTTATTACATCTTTTGTGAAGGGGAATGATATAAGCCTTTTTCCAGAGTAGAGGTGCATAGTTTTCTTGGATTGAGCGGTTTATTAGAATGGGGATGGGAAAGGCGATGGCATCAGCAGCAATTTTAAGGAAGTAGGAAGGAAGGTCATCAGGGGCATTTGAGCATGGTTTCAGTTTCCGAAGGAGTTTTTTTATGGTGGACATAGGAATTAATTAATATTAATTTAATTTATTTTCACCAATTAACAGAAATAAGACAAGTGACTGATATTATATAAAAGCTAGACAAATAAGATAAATGAAATGCATTCAGTAGCATTTCAGTAGCTGAAGCTCTGTAACTTATTTAAAACGAAATGCTACCAAAACAGAATATAGGTGTGCTTATGCTCTCATATTTCTAAAAAGAGAGTGGGTAATAACAGTGTATTGCGCCTTCTTAAAAAAATGCTAAGAGAGAAAGCTATTAAAGGACAAAACCATCCAAACACTTTCTGAGAAAAAATCTAGTAAGCATTTTTTTATTGGACAATGTAAATTAGAAAGGCAGGACTGTGCCTTCTAAAATGATATATAAGCACATGTATTCAGCTGTAACATTTGTCAGTCAATTCAGTTCATCCAATGGCAAAATAAATTGTAGTCATATGATCAAACCTGTGGTGCTTGAGTTGCATTCTTAACTTGTTCTTTGAGTTTTGTCCTCACAGATTAATTTCTTAGGGTAAGGGACTGGGGGTTGGCATAATGATTAAATTGCTTTCTTTCAAACACAAAGTATTGTGTTTAATTCTTTCCTTTGGAAACCATGGCTAAGCTCAAAAAGACCCCTGGGGGCATTAGCCTGGTAATGACCTGTAAACCTATGAATTGTGTTAACAGTAAGATTGACTCTATTCCTCTCAGATCAAGCCTTGTGATAACTTTAACAAAGCAAAAGCTATATAACATTTATTATTATATTATCACCTTAATACTTCTCTAAGATCTTCCAAGATCCTAATATAGCAACTGCAGCCCTATCCTAAGTGCTCATCCAACTCCAGGAAAATTCTTTCCCAAGGTACAATGACTTTTTAAACAAGAACAAGCCATATGGCTCACTAAAGAGCTTATATCTCTCCTCAAGCTAAGGAATGAAGCCTGGCCGTCATGGAAAAGTAATCCATCCCATAACAACCTTGCTAGTTTTATCAAATTCTAGAACTTGGCTAAACAACCCATATAGGAGCACAAAGCAAAGAATTTCAAAAACAAGCAACTTTCCCTCTTAAATAAGCCCAAACACTACCAGGCATGAGGTCAGTCAGCTCAGTGAACACAAACCTTTTGAAAATAAATCATCACATAACCTATTTTAGACCAATCAATGACTGTTCACTTGTTCTGACTTTGTCAGAGAATTTAGCCACTCTTCCCATAATATCAATAGCATCTCCTCACCCCTATTCCTCATTCTGCTTCAGAAAATACAAAGATAAAAAAAATCAATAACCTACTTGAAACCATGCCCACAGGGACCCCCCCAAAAAAAAACACACACACACAGGCTCAGACCACATTTTCACCACTGTAAGGAATTTCTAACCCACCTTCTTAATCATATTTGTAACATTTTCCTGACACAGAATATAGTGCCAAACATCTGGAAAACAGCAACATTACCCTACTCCTCAAACAATCTAAACCTCACAATACCTGATGCTTTCATCCCATTTCCATCAATGGATAAGGTGCTAAAAAATCACGTACGTGCAGCTATCAAGCTACATTCAGCAATACCATCATCTTACTCTAAAACTGCATGGATTCTAAACAGGTCTTAGAACAGTGACAGTACATTGGTGCCTAATTGATGACAGTCTCCTTTTCCTCAACATGGACAAAGGTAACTTGACAGGAGCAATATTCATTGATCTCACAAAAGCCTTTGACCTAATCAATCACCAATTCCTCCTTCTCTCTTTCTTCATAACATTTGCATTTATAACACATCCATCACCTCATTCCAAGACTTCTTGTCAAACAGATTCTTCAAAATTAAAGTTAGGGTCTTTCCTCTCTCAGTCAACACTTTTATTCAATGGAAGTAGCCCAGAGTTTTATCCTAGCCCCTATTCTTGTCTCTATTTTTATTAATAATCTGCCTTGAGACCTTCCTACTCTGCAACTCATCATCCATGCTGATGACACACTAATCTTTAGATCCAGCCACAACCACTCTACAATCAAAACACAACTGTAAAAAAGTAACTCCCTCAATTCATGTCGCATTAACCCCAACCTAATACTTAACCTGACAAAAACAAAAAGCCTCAGGATCATAAAGGCTACTAAGAAGTGACCTATGCCTTGTGTACAGATCCTAAGCAGACCCTATCCTGTCAGACCTGTTACACATTCTCAAGTCCATTGGTAGTATGAACCACTCAAGGGATCAAGGGACCTCAGCCACTTCTGCAACATAAATAGAACATGTTGGAGGGATAATTATACATCACAGAGAATATTATTTCAATGGAGCTACCTTCTTCTCCACATAAAGCAAAGTACTTCTCCTACTCTATTCATACATAAATTGGATGACTGGATAGGAAACTGTAAATTCAATGCTGAGTTAGTACCCATGTCTCTCACAGATAGGACCAACAAGTAAATGTTCCACTATATCCTTGTTCTGTTTGCCTACCAGAAGAATGTAAGGCTAGGCTTCGTAAGATCCTCATAGATCAATAACCTAGTAACCTATGAACCTGGGGAAGCAGACTGCCAAGCCTTTCTTCTGTATCACACCCACCTACAGACAATTTAGAGTCACCATTCCACTTACTGCATTTCTTTTGGATGTGGGAGAAAACTACAATACCCAGGGAAAACCAGTACAAACACAGGAAGGCCATGCAGACTCTACCAGATGGCACTCTAGCCAAGCACCTAACTGGACAACTTCTTGTAAGGCACTAATGATACTCACTACAAAGTTCAATAACTAAGTTAGATCATTTCTCAGAAATGCATGTTTACAATTACGATAAGATGGTTTAAGAAATACTGTTCTCCATCTATGCCACTTTAAAGCCTGGTATAAGGCTTATAAGGCTTAAAAACTTATATATATTTTTTCAAAGTTCTGTTACCACCAAGTCATGATTATACAAAATTTGTATTATACTTCAAAAAACTGCAGCAGTTAGGATTCCTGTATACCTTATCATCCTATACTTCCATGCAAAACTACAGTTGCACTATACGTATTCTGAGAGTGTTCCAAATTAAACCCAGTTGGTTCTACGTACTGTCATCTGTAAAGAAATCAACTCTTAATTATTAAATAGAACTAGTATAATTATATTTCATATACACCATTAGCAAATCTAAATAAGGAAACAATCTGATTATCTGATTCTCATACATATTTTCTTATTATTATGAAGAACTGGTTAGACAGGGGATATATTTCTTTAAAGCTCCATAAATCCTTGATTGCAGAATCATTAAAATCTTAGAAGTTGACACAGACATTTTATATTATAATTTAGAAATATTTTTGGAAAAACATTTTTCTTGTGTATACCTGAATATTTCTGCTATTCAGTTTATCAGATCATGTATTTGAGATACCATTTCTTTTCATGTTTTACAATAAATATTATAACTCACTTGATGGCTTACATGTACAAAACGATGATGTTGATTAATGCACATGTTTAGTGCTGTTTTCCTTAAGGCATATATTTGCATCTTTTATTTATAAAAGTTAAGGCTATCATACCTATTAGTACTTCTTTAAATACCTATATGGGCTTCTGCACTTATATTTGCTTTGTGAATTACCCTTGTTTTATTTTTTTATGGTTTCCTGCTGGAAAGGTTTGAATAAAATGTATATTTAAAAAAGACAACTACCAAGGTGACTCCTATTATTTGTTGATAACTCAGCTTGAAATTTTGATAACTGACTTAAAAAAGATATCCTAATGATTCATAAAGTATTCTTTACAGGGTGTCATAAAGCCCAAAAGTGAGGACTGAGACTCATAACATTGGAGAGATACATTACAGTACTTACATGGGGAAAAGTCAATCAAAGATAGACTTTGAGTATATAGAAAATATATAGGTATGCAAACCTGACATTAAAAGGGAGGTCTCTAATGAGAAGGAGATGTGCAGATAGCCAGCTTCCAGAGATATGGATGGTTTTGTTAGAGGCAAGGGGTATTGGCAGATCAATGAACAGATTGATAGGTGCAGTATATGAAATAATTCAATAAAAGAAAAAAGTGAAAAATGTACACAAAAATTGAAGAATGCATTTGGGAAATATCATCACTTATATGCAATACCTAGAGATTTGTCAGGTACTGAAATATGCTACACAGTCTACACATTCAGCGTGTTTGCATTTGAGTGCCTTCAAAGATATTTTTATTTTTCATATAGATTGACTTGACATTTTCTCACAGGGAAACAAAACATGCTGGAAATGTACTCAAGGAGTTGTGGGTACATGGGAAGACATACTCTGGAATGAGAGGACTTAAACTGATTTAAAGTAGATTTTCAAAAGATTTGGAAGGATGTGTTTCACAAACCGGTTCCTATCACGTAGTCGAACTTTTACAAGTTCAAACCACATATGGTCAAGACCATACGTTCGAATTTGTAAAAGTTTGAGCGTTTGAATGGAAATCTCCATAAGCAGAGGTTTCCATTCTGTTCAATGTGGTGCGATCTCGAGCTGACATTTTTAAGTAGCAGGGGGTGTGGGGAGCACAGCTCCCCTGCTTACAACAATTTATTTTGTTGTCCGCTGTTTTTTTTTTTTCGTAGTCGAAGTTCTGTAACTTCGAACATAATGGCTTGACCATTAGGTGTTCAGAGTTATGGAACGTCGACTATATGATATAGACCCTCACAAACCTGTTGCTTTAACAATCAAATTTTCTGGGCTTTCTGTCATGCAAGAGTCAGGCAAATAATCAAAAAGCATTGTTATATGAATTAGCTTATCTTGTGACTTCCATCTGATCTAATGTCAAGATTGTGAATAAGGAGCAGATGGAAGTCACAAGATAAGCTAATTATTTCTGAGATAATGCTTAAGCTAGCAAAGAAGACAGTGAATGTGTGAGTGATTTAATAAGTATGTGAATGAGTGTAGGAAAACAATGGTAAAATAAATGAATAAATGTTTGCCATGACTCCAATACAGAGACCATCAAGAAGAGTAGCAGTGCATGAGCAAGGGTCATTAGAGATAGTAGGACTTATCAATGAAATGTAGGAAGGGTCATTTACCAAAAGGAAGCAACAAAAATTTTGAATAACTACAACAATATAGGCATGAAACATTATGGTGATTAGTATTGACAACTTCAATGTATTAGATAATACAATTTGAGATATTATAAATGTTAAAGGATTCTGATCATTCGATCATAGTATGTAAATGGAGGAAAACATACTTTCTCTCTTTATATTTGGCTAATTATAATTACTTAATAAAGTTCTTGAATGATAAAAGAAATATTAAGAAAACTGTGAAGTCAGATTGCTGATAAGAAATTATGAGAATCAATACAAAATTATTGAATTAAAATCGTTTGCATCATCAAAGAATCTGGTGTCATTTATGTATCTTGCATCTGTTTGAGTCTTTCTGTCCATATTTACAATACTATCTTTTACAGGCTTATGTGAGGTTAAAGATGAAAAGTATCCTTTCAAATATGAAAACTGCAGTAGTATGCTGACGGGGCACCTCTCAAATAGTTTTCACAAGGAACTTCCAAATGCTTATGAGTCGACAGTCAGCACCCTCAGTTAACTTTATCATTAAACACAGTTGTCTTTGCTGTGCCTCTCTGTGTTTATCCTATATATTCTCACCCCCAGTTGAAAACCTTTCTGCATAGGAAAACTCCTTCATTCCCTCTAAACCTCCTCCAGTTCCATAAACCCTTATTACTGTGGATTTTAGTTTCCAAAGATATTTTATCCCGTCTATACATTTGGTTGATAGATATATACTAAGCTAAAGACCACCAGGGCCTTTATAAGCCTAGCCTTGTAATCCAAACCATTTGCTTCCCTATGTATGATGGGCTTTTATTAGGAGGGAGTATGTTAGGAAATTTCTAGTGGTTATGGTGGGGGGTATTTTACTTTTGGGCATTACTGTCTGCTTCTGTATATCAGAGACATGAGAGCCAGATGCAGGGTGAATTTCCAGTTTCTCATTGGTTGTGGTTACACTTACATAGAGTTAGGGATAGACTCTGCTTCATATGGATGGGGCGCCTGTTCCAGAACATGGGGGTACCCTGAGACACATATCTGTTTTGCCAACATGTCCTACTTATGTCACAAGCAAAATTTAAATAATTGGATCTAGTTGTTCTGATGTTGTTTGTTTTTTGGAGGTGCAAAAGGTCCATCAGAGCTGGATCTTGTATGCCAGGCATAGATCGACTCTCAGTAACCTGTAGAAGACAAAGTATAGAGATAGGTCTTTAAGGCAATCCATACAGGACAATATGTTTATACCCTGGATTCTCCTGGTAAGGGACTTTTCTGGGCATTATTCCTGGTCAAGTAAATGTCAAACGGGGCATTATACTCAATGATGGGTCTGATAAGGGCTGAATAAAGTGACACCATGACTTCCTTGGGCCTGGATGCCATGACCTTACTTATACGTTGGGTGACATAGACTGATTTTCATGCTACCCTGGCCACATGTAGGGTCAAAGGCCAGATTACTGTCTACATAATTTCCCAGATCCCTGACTACTAGGTCACCCCTTATTGATGTCTTATCAATGAAGTAATTAGCCTGGATGGCAGTTTTCCCAAAAGGCACTTCATTTTATTTCCTTGCAATTTTTCTCATGAGAACATGAGGTACAGCAGATAAGAAGGACAGACCATTTCCCCCAACTGCAGATTTCAAGTCATACTGAGGGACCCCAATTGTCCCATGCTGCCAAGAGTTACAGTTTCTTTGGTAAGTCCTGGGTACTCACCGAACCATCTTCACATTGGAACATAACCAGAACAACAGAAATCAGAGTCACATAGAAGGCAACCACAACACTTCAGTTAGTTCTTCTCTGAAGTAACAGCATGTCTACTTCAAGGCTAATCAGATCTCAGTGTATTAAGCCTAATAGTCCTGCAGGGAAACTTCATTTCTGGCTCATACATCCACAATCTAATTTTTATAAGTCACTGTTCACAACTTATGGCCATAGGTGAAGGTGGAGTATTTCTCAGACTGGCAAACTGATACCTTTTTCTGAGAATCTATCTCCTATGTCATCTTCACAGATCAGTTCAGTTCCCTCACCATAGCAACAGTTCTAATCCACTTGTTAATGTAACACTGTCTCTTGCCAAGTTGCCATCACTCATGAATAAAATATAGAAGAGGTAAGCATCACTAACTCTTCCTCATTCAAAAAGCAGCAATGTACTACTTTCTAAGATAGTATTATGGCATGAAATTTAGAAGAACTGATTTTTATTACAACTAATATGCACTCAGCAGATTAGCACTTCAGTGTATTTCAAATGTCACAGTCAGGTGCCACCAAAAGAAAAACACTACCTGCAAGCAAAAGTCGTAAACAACAGTAGCCTAAAACTTACATTGGGTGGAATTTTCTTAATATTTAGAATGTAGACACAGCTTTCACTGCATTTATTCAATAACAAGGTAGCATACAGCAGAGGTGATGGTACCCCATACTCCTGCATTTATCCAGTTTAGCCAGAATGCAAGCCACAATGTCAAAATTAAATGCAACATAAATAGATGTTTTCCTGCAGTAATTCAACTAACATTTTTTGAGGAAACAAGAGTACATCAATAAAACCCACACAGATACAAGGATCTGCTACAAACTATACACAGGCAGTGACTGTAGGGCAGCAATGAAGGCAGGACACTAGAGCTACAAGAAACCCTAAACTCTCACCTACAGCAGACTCCCTCTTATTTGGTCTCTCTTGGACCAGACCTTAGGCTGGCTAAACGAATGGCTGGTTAATCAGAAAATGCATACGAAAATAGCATTTATAGGTTATAAATTCGCTAGAATAACAGACTTTGTGGTAGTATGCATTTTTCTAATGAATATGATGTCTAAAACTCAGATGTCTGTCAGTATTTAGTCCATAGGAGGCAGAAGTGTTATTCTTCTCTGTTGTCTTTTGCTAGGGTTATGGCAGAAATTTGATGACCGGTTAAAGAGGAGGCTGATTAAAGAGAGGCCAGATAAGATGGAGACTACTGTATAATAAATAAGTGAAACTGCAGGGGTCTGAGACTTAAAAACACAATTGTCACACTGTCATTCTCTGGTCAGACTCCTTCATCTCTAGTGAGGAACCGTGGCACCAAAATTGTTGTACCTAGCAGGATCACAATTTCCCAGAAGAAATTTAAACTGATTCTGCATAATGTTTTATGTAAATAGTGCTGAAAACATTGTCACATTACTTCACATACACTATCCTTCTTTGATTTAGTACCATAGTGACTTAATTAAAAAAAATATTTAATTGTATTCTTTCGCATGTACCATTCCATTGTATCAGATTTCTACATCTCCTTCCATAGCCAGCCACTGTTGGCTTAATTAACTGCTCGCAGTCTGATATAATGAACACTTCAATACAGCAAAATCATTTTATTACAAACACTGAGGTAAAACCCTTGGTACCTTAACCTACACTAGATTCTCTTAGGATGAAGCATACAGTGTCAGCTATTTATGAGAATCAGTCTCTTAATTAACAAAAGGCTAAACATTTAGGCAGTCTGATTTTAGGTATTCCACATTTCAAGAGTTTAGATATTCCACATTTCAGTAAGTTTTGGGTGAGCGTGAACATAATTAATCTGGAGCATGGACTCTGCCAGCAAATGAGAACTGCTGCCATGACATTCCCCCGGATTTACTAATCTGCTGTGCAAGGACTAGCTTAGTCCTGCATGGAAGTGGCCGTTTAGGAGCAGGATGGCAACGCACCATGCATATTAATGAGGCGCACAGTCTGAGCTCCTAATCTTACACGGAGCGTGTAAGAGTGCAGGGGGTGTGTCTAAGAGCAGAGCTCTCAGAATATACACACCCCTGCAATGGAGAACAGCATAAAGGCCTAAGAAATGAGTGAGACTGCTCATAGGTGTCCGCATATCCCCAGCAACATTCCTCCATGTGTACAACAGTAATAGCAAATACAATTAAATGAACAAACCCTTTTTCTTTTTTATTTTAAAATCCGATTAAAGCTAACCGTAGGTGCGTGGGTGTGACCATCGCTTAGCTATGGTTAATGCAGCTTAAATGGCTAAAGAGGATAGCAAACAAGATATATGCAAATGAAGCAGCATAGCAATGGCATAGTGGGCAGAGCATTCACCTTATGGGCAGGCATTCCCGGTTCGAGTCCCACTGCAGCACATTCCATTTTCCATGGCAAAGCACGTTATGACCAATATTTTTGTTGCATAACCCACTAAATAACATATATTTGTGAACTGGAATACTACATTAAATGCACAGGTGAGGTGTCAGTGTCATAATAAATAAAGCACTAGTAAGCAAGTTTAAGCATCAATAAGCAGTAGTAAGCATATTTAAACACTAGTAAGCAAGTTTAAGCCTGTTTGCGTGGGGGTAAGCAATGCGCACACAGGTTAAGCAAATTTAAAGCTAACTCTCTGTAAGCATATGTAACCGGAGGTTAGCATTGCTTACCCTCGCGCAAACCCGAACAAACCTGCTTACAACTGCTCAAAAGTCCCTTAATCACTTTGTATCCAATGGCCCTTGTTCTGTCCAGCAACAAAATAAACAACCTCGAACCCAGGAACCTGCACACCATACCCAAAGTGATTTACCACTAAGCCATGTCAGACATACTTAACCCTGATGTTTTCACTAACATATCATCCAGCCCAGTCATTCAACAGTACAGGGAATGTATTTCAACATGTAGATGTATGTGTGTGTGTATATATATTTATATCTAAATAGATAAAACATATCTATATATGTAGATATAGATATAATATAGAACTATATATATATATATATATATATATATATATATATATATATATATACATATATATATATATATATATATATATATATATATATATATAAATATATATATATATATATATATATATATATATATGCATATATATATATATATATATATATATATATATATATATATATATATATATATATATATATATATATATATATATATATACATATTTTATATATATATATATATATATATATATATATATATATATATATATATATATATATATATAGGTATATACGGGCATACATCTGTAGATAACAATGGGAACATAACATAAACATATATGTCCATGTGCACCTTTACTGGAGTTGACAGGCCCCAAACAACATACGTCTTGTACAAATATGTATGCCCCCCCCCCACAGCCAAACATGTCTGCCCTGCAATACACTACCAACTGTTGCAGATCCCATACCCAGGACCTGACAGGACATGGGCACAAGATGTTAACAGTACTCCATCCCTCCTGTATGATGTCAAGCTGGTATCAGTAATATATCATGCAGTACAGTCTGGCTCCCATAGAGAATGTACAGTGTGGAAGCAATCATCATCCCTAGGATATATATATACAAGACACATATATGCAGATACAGATATTACATATATATATAGAGATATATATATGTAACTACATATACACATGCAGAGATATGTATAGTAAGATACATATGTAGAAGGTGCACACAATATGGAACAGCCACTATGCCTACAGTTACCACCTTACCAACTGGACACTGTATGAGCAACCCATACAAATGACAATCGTTGCCAGCAACATATACCCACAGAGAGGTCAAAGGATATAACACCACACACAGGTTTGCATAAATGGGAAAGCTTTATTTGTGTACTATTACAGTTGTATATGCCATGTCATATAGCTGTTTAGACACAGACATCCATATAAACTGAGTAATGCAACTGTGAAACAGTTATACTAATACAGTAGTCTGGAAAGGTTTACAAATGTTGTTGTCCAAGCCAAGGCCTTCAAGTAGTACAATAGAAAAGACAGACTGGGCCACAGGATACCAAACAATCAACAGTAAGTAATGCAGATGTATAGTTCAGCAGCCTCTGTCTACACTATGTATGCAATCCCTAAGGGGGAAAGACCTCGGGTGACATAATGGGATGTAGCTGTTACATAAGGCATAATTGACACCATCACAAGCACACTGACAAACAGAACAGTCTGTATGGCAGGTGGCAGTAGGCCTGCATTTACCCAAGGTGGAGTGTATGGTAATGTACATCCAGATACCTTAAGGCAGCTCACCCCTGATACCCCCACATGTTGTAAAAGCCGAGGTTAGTTATGGTGCATCCCCCCCAGACTCAATAATACAGGGCCATATACCACTGTTACATACACTGGCCTCTGGAGTGCATAAGGTCACACATGTATTGTGCAGGTGAAGCCAACACATATATGGCCCCAACCCCACCGTATGTGTGGGGGACACAACAGCAGTGGACTGATGGCAGGAATGGCAGCATGACATACTCACAGCCCACTACATAACAACCCCTGACAGCATGTCATATGTGCAAAACCTGGTATGTAGGTGGAAGGCAGGGGCTGGAACACAGGCCCATATGTGAAAAACTGTTGTCATACACTAAGCAAGTCGCTGGTGTTACAGGATAGTCTGCAACATACCCTTAGTCAGGAATTTGAAGTTAGAAACAGAAATGGATGTAGCCATGTACTGATAGCACTCAACACACACACTTCCAGTGAAATATCTGACACAAGACCTGTGTGGTGGACAGACAAAACATAATAGGCATACCTCTGGCCATCAAGAGTATAGGCCCACAGTTGAGAGCTATGGAGACAGACTGTATTCTAAGGTAAACTAGTATGTACACACAAACCCAGTAACACCAGTTCTATACAATGCATACAACAACTCTACTCACACTCTATCTGCAGTTTTGGAACCTCCTACAAATATGTAGCTGGCCTGAGTGTGCATATGTATACATATATAATATATAAATATATATATATATATATATATATATATATATATATATATATATATATATATATATATATATATATATATATATATATATATATATATATATATATATATACATACATGTATGTCCACAGATATACAGATACCCATGTGAAGAAATATATACATCACATATATCTACACATATATAGATATATACCTATATGCACATGTCGACATATATACAAACACACACACAAACATATATGTATGTAAATACATTAAATACATGTCTCCTATATTACTACCACAGTGATGCATGCTATGTGTGAGGCAACAGCACACATAGCAATACACACAGATATCTACAGCTGGCAGTGTGTGCAACATGGATGGATATGTCACATGTTAACCCCTTGTTGGGACCACATTGCCCTCGTCTGTGAAGTATGGAATGGGAATATGGGGAAGTATGGTCAGGGCTGGTAGATATAGAGGACAGTCTACAGGGGTGGTATGTGACACATGTGGTGGGTAAACACTCTGGATGGTGTGTGTGGTCTGTGATGTGGACGCCCCATGTGCCCCAATATGGACACAATGGGAACAAGCCTCCCATCCACTGCTACACACAACAGCAGTCCATGTCCTGAAGGTGTCTGGCCTGTAGGCTGAGCTGGAGGAGCATATCAGCCCTGTGAATGTGTACCGGGTGCCACAGAGTGATGTAGTACATCCCACATGTGTCTGCGGAGCCTGTTATGGAACAGACCCTGGACCTGACCTCAGGGGACAGGAACATGTCTGTGTGTGCCCTCGGGGGGAGGCAACATCCCCTGGGTTCGTTCTACCTGACGGTATTGCTGGAACAGTACATGAGGAGGCCCCAGGGTGGGACACACGGGATGTGGCCAGGTAACATGGGTAGATGGGTCTGGAGAGGTGGTTCTGCTGGCCAATAGTACATATACATGTTATTGTGTCACTGTTATAGAACATATGTTGGTAGTAATAGTTTACACAATACCGGAACATGTCCAACAGCATGCATAGATATCCCCAATATCACAGAATGTCAGATGTGAAGCAATCACAAAGCATCCATACAACAGGCATATATGGAACCATGGTGGCCCTGACAATGGCATGCAGGTGAATAGTCTATAACAGGCCAGCAATAATAGTGTCCACACAGGGAACATGGCTACAATCACATAGCAGAAAGTGTGGCACAATACAATATCTGTCCCACTGGTAGGTAAGCAGTAGCCATACCTAATGAGTTGTGTGTACAGTCTGTTGTAGCTGATATGGTGGGGGGGTGACAGAGATGTGTATTAAGAACTGTGGTAACCTTGCTGTGTGAGTTGCTCAGACCTGTTTCCATCTTTATGTCTTTCAGCCATGATGTCACATGCACATTTGCCAACATATTCAGCAGCCAAAAATGAAGTGCTGATCACATACTTAATCCAGCACTACCCTGTGCTGTTTGGCAGGGCCGCCCATGACCAGTAGGAGTGGACCGCCCTGTGGAATGACCTACTCCACAGGGTCAATGATGTTGGACTGCACAACCGCAGTTATGAGCAGGTCCGACATCATTGTACTGACCTGCTTCGCAATGCCCATCGGCATGCTGCTGCAGTCTGGGGGGATCACCTTGCCACAGGGGGGCCAGTGATGTGGTCCCAATGCAGATCACGGATGGGTGCTTCATATCAGGAAGGGTGTGTATGCCCCCCCCATAGCCACGGTATGCTCTGATGCTTGTTAGTGTAAGAGTATTGGATTGGTCATACATGGTCTGCTGATGTTGGGAGCTGTAAATCAGGCATCAGGCATTCACAAATGACAACTGTCCACATATCATCCCAAGTATGTGTTGCTGAAAAACATAGTGGCTGTGAGCATTAATGGTGGCATAACTGACACAGTACTACACATTCCGAAATGGGTTGTACACCTGTGAGGTGTGGTGCACAGTACATGGCAGGGTGCAGAACAGTTGCACAGCAATACTGTGTACATAGGTGCAGTGGTATCCAGGGGAAGGGGCATCACCTAGTGAGACAGCACATGCATCACACACATGTATACTGTTGCTAGCATGGATTGACTATAGCTGAACTGCATGCTGTTCTGTACCATATGTTCTGCATGCTGACAAATGGGTAATAGGAGGACTGTGTGTACTATCATTGTGCAACCTCACTTGTATGTGTGTGTGTGTGTGTGTGTGTGTGTGTGTGTGTGTGTGTGTGTGTGTGTGTGTGCATCCAGGTGGTTAGTTAGTCTGTAGGGTCACTCTGTTGATGTGGAGGGAGGTTGATGCATGTAGGAGTGTGTGCATGTGTGTGTTTGTGTGGGTGGCCATGTATGCACATGTGAGATTGTGGGGTGTTCATACAGCTGTACCTCCCTTTGGTACATGGACATGGACTGCCACATTACACAGCAGGAATACCTGTCATGTGTGCAATCACAGGACAGCTGATAGTATAATACGGTCTGTAGCATGGAACAAGCATCAAGAGGGAAGGTAGACACCAGGTACACCGTTAATATCACATTCAGCAGGGTGGTCACCTACAACCCATGTATGCAGCATTACTGATGCATCAACACCAGGGAGTGTCTCCATATATTACAGTTGTCACATGATAGGCTGAATGAGCAGCATATCTGGCATGTACTGAGCATTACATACACATGCCACACCAGTGTGTGATATTATGGATAGAACATAGTAGCCCACACATATAGGGGCCATGTTCATGATGTCCGGACATACAGAGGGTGCATACTGAATGACAGCAGTGAGGACATGTAAAACCACTACATACAGATCAGGCAGGTAATGTAGTAACAGGTCTTGTGGTGTGACTGCCTGTGTAGGCATTTAGAGGACTGATATGTGTGAAGGAGTGGTATCAATGTGTGTATGTTAACAAGTGTGATGCAGGATGGGGTACCACATGGACATATACGTGGGACTGTCTGTAAAGCCATGGACAGAAAGGTATTACGGATGTGTGTGTGTGTGTGTATGTGTGTGTGTGTGTGTGTGTGTGTGTGTGTGTGTGTGTGTGTGTGTGTGTGTGTGTGTGTGTGTGTGTGTACTGTTAGGCAATGCTGTACAGGTTTTAAAGTGCATTTATTGTTTTCCTCCCTCCACAGGTGGCGAGGTGGGTCAGGGTCCCTTCTGCATGCAATCTGATGTTGGTGTCCATACAGACACTGAGGATATTGATAGTACTGTTGAGGCACAGCTGGGGATGTCAGGGGCCGACACTACACCAACATTTGACATCCCCCTTTTAGCCAACCCAACCCTGCACACAGTTTCAGTGCCTATACATACCCCATCACCAGTGGCCATAGCGGAGGGACAGCTGGCATGTGTTGGCACTGCACAGGAAAGTGTGGTAACCATGCCTATTGTGTCTGGTTGCAGCAGGCATATAATATAAAAAATGGTGCTATAAGTGCTCGAAATGTCTGGTGGGGCACCACATAGGCGGATGTCCCAGGGTGCTTGTGGTAAGGCCGCTGGACATCATGCTCCTGGCATAGGTGTCATAGCTGGTACCAGCAGGTGCATGTTTCAGGCTGTCATGGTGACGCAGGCACATATGGAGTGTCACACCAGACAGGGCCTGAGGCTGCAGAGGCTGCTCTCACATCTGTAAGTGACAACCTCCGTGAACTGTCTGGTGCCATCTGTGCTTATACCGAGCTCACGGATAGATGGCATGGTGAAATGATGGCCCTCATTGGCCATGGTCTGTCCATGCTTTAAAGTGTGGTGTGGATGTGCTAACAGCCACATGGATGTGGGCCAGCAACACCAACAGCTGGCAGTCACCATGGATGTACTAGTACACCAAGGGACTCCCATAGTGGCAGTAGCAGCCCCAGTACTGTGGGGGTGTGCTGTCCACACCACACCACAGCAGGCCACATGCATGTGGCCCTGGCCAGTCCCAGGAGGGACCTGGTACCAGTGGACATTTGTCATCAGCAGGTGAGAGTAGCACATCGAGGCCTGTACCTGGACATGCTCATGGAACCCCTGGCAGGCACAGTCCACGTGTTTGTGGCCGGAGGCAGTGAACTGCACATCCTGCCAGGTATGATCTGTAGCTGTCCATAAACACTTGTGTAGGGCAGCCACATGGCAGAACTGTGTGCATGCATACCCACACACTGCAAACACACCTAGGGCAACCCCACACCTACACACACCACATCACCATGCTGAGCTCACCACAGTACACCCCTCACCCACACACATGGTGTCAAATGTATGGCCTGCCCTCAGCCTCTGGCAAACCAACATCACACCCTGTGCATATGATGATACCTGTGCCACATCCCTGTCATCCATATCATCAATGCAGGGACAGGCTGATATGGTTCTGATGCACACGGTGACTGTACTACAATGTACCACAGTACTGCAGTGTAACATGTTGTAAGGAGTAAAGTATAATGCATAAATGGCAGGTAGTGTAGCTGTCCAGCAATGATGCATTATAGCTGTTAGTAACACTGGTTGATTGCAGTCCCTATAATATCCATCTGTGTTGTAGGTGTACACGTGTCAGCACGAGGATGGTCTGCAGTCATATTCCACAACAAGGTATGTCACTGTGATGACACCATGGCTGTGACATATCTGGGGTGCAGTTGAACACATGTCACAGGTTACTAAAATAGTTATTGCCTGTGCCACATGGATAGGTGACACTCTGAGGCATGTATACACTGCAATCTGATGTAGACCCATCCACATACATGCACACTGTTACCTGGCAACACTGGGACTAGACCCCTACCTAGCTATGTGGTGATACTGAAGTGTGTGGCTTACATTGCACACACACCATACAGCGTTTAGGGTGAGGTGTGTCCCAGGTTACATGTTACATGCAGAACATCCCCAGACATGCACAGTATGCTAATGGGGGATGTAATGGGTGTATATGGACAATAGGTAGTGTGACATGCCATCATATACACATTAACAGGCACATAACAGCCAGACACACATCCGAGATACCAGGGCCTATCACTGCTAATTAACTGACTGTGTGTCCAATGTGTTACAGGTAGGCTGCACACAGCACATGCATAACTGGCATGGATTGTGGTAGCAGTTACCTGAATGGTTGATGGTGACAGTGGTAACCATAACGTGGTACATGGGACATATACCAGGTGTACCTTGGTGCAATGACAGTGTACACAGCACCCACATCCCCCCAGTGGATAATGTACTCCCTGAAACCCATGATGACAGTCTGCCATAACCAACATCACACATTGGCCATGACTGCAATACAATCCATACTATACTCCAACAGTGGTACTACAGGGATATGCATGTAATGCACATGCCACACGCATAGTAGGGTGTTGCATTGTCATGCCTCACCTATGGGCAGCAACAGCACTATTGGTACTACTGTGTGGCAATGGGTATTGTAATAGGAGTATGCGGCCTCGGAATGCTGTACCCTACAGATATACGGACATGCACAACTACACACACATGCCAGAACACAATGGGTATCCCATGCCTATCAACCCATTTGTAAATCACTGTTGTGTTGGTACTGCAAGGCTTGTGTAGCTGGTATGGGGGGAGCTTAACAAGGTACATGTAATGTCCCATACTTTAGCAGCCACAACTGACTATGGCAATGGGTGTTGCGTTGGTTGTGAAGGCCCTCATGAAATTCCCAAGTACAGGTGTGCTAACACCTAGACACTGCTATACTCAGTCATACACACATACACATGTGTCAGTACAGGGGTGCATCACTGCAGGTGGTCATAGCTGTGTACCTAGCTATTGTCCAAGGGGAGATGGGTTGTGTAGGGGTTGTGTGTACAATGGTATCCTGCCACCTGCCAGGTGGCAGCAGGCAATCTATCGACAGACACTACTGTGGTGAGCCTCTGGGTGAGAATGCCATGCATCAGCCAATCCTCCAGGTGCCTCCTGCACATGGCCACTGAGGTGATCAAGTTGACACGTATGCAACATACATTACAACACATGATTAGTGTCTGTGATGGAGACCTGTACCCAAGCATGTTCAGTTGACTGTGGTAGTGTAGTGGAGGTACCCATGGCATGTGGTGCATACAGGGTGACATCTCCTATATGCACCACTTCTTACACAGCTGGGCAGACATGTCAGTGTCAATCAAGCTTAGGTTGTCTGTACATATCCCAACTGGATACCTGCGATCTGCACATCTGTACAGGGACTGACAGTCATCAGCTTGGCAAGTAGCTATGCAGTAACATGAGTGTGTTGACAGATAGACGTCTGACAACAATATGTATGCCATAACTACATGTCAGAAGCCCTCACTAACATGTGCTGTACAGACGGTAGTCTACAGTTACATTCCACATGATGGATCATTACCCAGTAAGGGGTATATACAGTGACACAGCTCACACACCAGGGATACAACAGGGAGGCCTCAGTGTCCAGCTATGCCCGCAGGTGTGCCTGTTGCCAGTACTACATTTAGCACTCTGCTCTTGCCTGGGTTAGCACTGTCAACAGTAGTACTGCCATGATACACTACATGCCAGTGTGACAGCACGTATCCAGGGCTACTACACCTGTATGTAACACATTCACATGGATAAAAGTGCTGTACAGGCCTCATATATGTCTGTGTCCCACACATAACACACACACCCCTTGCTACTGTAATGACAGCATATAGGTGCATGTACTGTACATGGCATTACATACACTTATTACAGATTATCAGATTGGGTGGTGTGACCTGGTTACTAGTGCTAAGCCATGCTTAGCAAGTATCAACATTGCTACAATATGACAGCTGAGCTGATTTGCGCACTGGTAAGTTATGCCTACACTGTGTAGGCACCCATATGTTTACCCATAGCTCAGCAGTGCTTAGCATCGAGCAAACCCACGCCAACCCGCTTAAAAGCTGCTCAAAACTGGCTTAAGCATTCTGTATCTGACAGCCCTTGTTCTGCCCAGCAACAAAATGAACAGCCCTTGCAGGTCTTGAACCCAGGACCCTGTACAATGAAGTCACAGCACTTAACCACTACACCATGACCACTGTAAAGAGAGCTGTTGTTTTACCAATATAGCTGTCAATACACATATTGAGTAGTATTGAACAATTGCCTTTAGTTCCTAAATTGTGTAGTCCTTGTTATTAGTATGACTGTTGCATCACATATGTTGTTTTATCATACTGTACACATAGCAGATACATGCAGTGAGATACATCTGGGAGGGTATACACAACCGTGAGGTTTACTCATGACAGGAATATGGTTGTATATGTATAATAGGTCTATATATGTCTACATGTACATACACATATATACTCATACATATGTCTGCATACACATCTGTATAGTGCTACATATATACGGCCATGTGTACATCTCTTCATATGTATATATATATATATATATATATATATATATACACACATATATGTATATATATATATATATATATACATATATGTATATATAGATATATGTATATATAGATATATGTATATATATATATATATATATATATATATATATATATATACAGCTATATATGTATGCACATCCTATGTGTAAATATATGCCTAGTTATGTTGGCATATATGTAGATATCTATAACTATATGTGCATACATATCTATTCTGATATAACTACTACTGTCAATATATATGTAGATATCCATACGTATATGTGCATATGTATCTCTATCTGTATATGTGTAGACATATATTGCTCTGTATATTATATATCTGGGTGTTTATATGTATATCTATGTACATATACATATCCATCTATATATGTCAATATGTATATGTGTATATATCTATATAGATATCTGGATAATTATATATACATATATCTTCACCATATGTCCTGAACATGGAGTGTAGCCCTACCTCAGCCCCTATAGTCCCAACTTCGTAGTGCAAGGGGATGTCAGGTATGTATAGCAGGTATATTTGTAGACTATTGCTACTGTAATCGGGATCGTCTTCACAGACATGGTGTGTGTGGGAGATCACATCTGATTTTAACATGTGCACCATTGGCTATTGACAGACATGCTAAGGACATCACAGTACAATACCGCTGCTTGCACGTAATGCTCCTGTGAGCTACAGCAGAAATATTGGCCAATATATGTGAACATTCTGACACACTCTGGACAGCCCAGAGGTATACACAGAACCCCTTAGTGCAAGACATATGGACCAAGCCTGACAATGTGGAAGATAACAGCCATGTAGATGGGTATAGCACGTAACAACTGGTATACATTTGCCCCATAGGTTATGCATTCACACACCCCTGTCTGTCCTGACACATAATAACCTCTGGTACAGAGGTGCCATGGCCACATACTACCCACTAGATATTGACATACATCTGTACAGTATCCCACTGTTCTGTCTGACATACATGACTGTTAAGAGAGGCCCAGCAGCAGTACATCTGGCAAGTATCTGGACATGACATCTCACTGGGTAAGTACACTAAGCTGCTAGGCATGTAATAAAGCACTGTGCAGTCTACAGGCAGACTGGCTGAACACTGGCCTACATTTCCTATGGGGGAATGCACATGTACCTGCATATATAGCAGGCTCTACAGGCATGTCACATGACAGAGTACGATACATCTGTGTGAAAGTGCATAACCACAACCAATGTGAACACAACCACAGCTACATATGATAAGCTAGACTAATATTACAGTATATGGACTAGTTATTCGACACCATACTTATATGTGCCACTCACACACTAACACTACATATACTGGGGTGATACACAGTGTGGTCTGATGCCTGTCTGTGGTATGGGACATGTGTGTGTATGGCCCTACAAACATGTAAGCCAATAGGGTGACATACAGTGGAGCAGCATGTAACATCAGATAGAACGGGACCAAGAACAGTGATATCTACCACGGTCTGTACACAGGCCAAAGTACATATTAACTATACACACACTGTCAACATTCACTATAAGTACACAGACCTCAGTACTGTACACACAGCCAGAGAATGTCCAGGTTATGTCATCAAATATAACCCCTACTATATATATAACGTGTAGCAGTCTGATATGTCACTGGCTTGTTATCAGATATGATGTCACTAATTATGGTGTACAGCATATATGCACCTCTTACTGCATGACATATGTACAAAGGTTGACAGAGCTGTGGCTGGAGGCACATACACAAGGCCAATACTGACATGTTGCTGTGATAACCTCAGACATTTACTGTTGTAACAGGGTTTGTTGCAACATGTCCTATGAGGGATATGAAGTCAGTAACTGTCACAGCTTTCACCATCTAAAGACTGCAATCCTCACACTACCTTCTGCAGTTTACAGATAGGTGCTCTGTGGGTAACACATGAAACAAAAGGCACCACACACTGCCCAGTCTCCAGATGACCCTACAGATGGGGGTTTGCTCATAAACATAGCACTGACATGGCATGTAGGACAGCCATATCCACACACACCCTGTTAAACCAACATTACTCCAAATGCAGTATAGCAGCACTTACAATCTGTAGTCAGGTCAGGCACATCCCTCTCCTCTGTGTTGCACTGTTTCCACAGTGTATGTTGTTAGAGGTAAATCCCCAATCCATCTGAGATGCTGTTTGCCAAACAACAGATCGAGTTCCTGCTCACAGTGAATGAAAAGGCCCAACACCAACATGATGTTCCTAGATATCAAAGTGTGTTTCCATGCAATTGGCTATGGGAATATTACCACAGCTGTTCCACATGCAATCAGCTAGAGGAGGGCTGCAATTTGTGCAGAGGCCATCAGCTTATCATGACAATCACTTAAAATACACATGCTGCTGCCTAAGCAAAGCAGGTGTAGGTCTCCACATCCACCAAAGAGGGAGTGAGAGAGGTAGACAGAGGCAAGAAAAAGTCAGGGAGAGGTGGGAGAGTAAAACTTAAGCATGCTTGTGTCACACACCTACCAGCATAGGGTATCAAACCCCTGACAACTATGTAGTGCTATCACATTTCTATGCAGTTATTGGATGTGCCACATAGGTTACATGTTGAGGAGCCCTCAAAACGTATCTGTGATGGTGAGTGACATCTGCAACAGGGAAATGATAGTTATACGGTAGGTGTAGTATACGCGCCTATCCGCATGAACAGGTGCCAGCGTCAACACAGCCAAACTCTCACAGGGAAACACACACATTGACGCACTTGGCAGGGCCAGGAATACAACTCATCACTAGTGAGATTGCCACAACTCATTACTGTGCAGGTATCACATGCAAACCACCAACGACCAGCAAAAAAATGATAGTGAACACGCAGTAATGAAGAAATAATGATTATTTATTTATAATTCCTCCAAATCCAGACCGGTTTCAGCTATTCAGCCTTTATCAATGAATACAATAAAGTTTTTTTGAACGAAATGTAGCAGCCTGCATTTATACTAGTCTCTAATTACCTGGAAGCAGTATAACAGCACCACCCAGTGACTGGAGTCTCCAAGTGCATATTCCTTCTTGATTAAAGCATATGACCAGTGACATAAAAATGCCAGAGGTGTAGATATTAAGTTATATTTTTAAAGATAACAATCAAAGCTCTGGAAGTAAGCCATCATATGAACATACATATTACAAAGTAATGAACCAATACCATAGTCAATATTTATGAATGCATAAAAATAGTATTAAACAGCAGAAAATATATACCACTAGTATATATATGTTTTGAAGGGTAATAACCACATGTTCAAAAGAACTAAATAATAATGAACCAAGTACTGATCATATAATATATTACAAAATAAGGCCAAAAGAATATAATGGCCTCATTGTCAGCTATATTATAGATTATAATGAATAGAAATAATATGCTTGCAGAAAGTACAAATTCAACATTGTAATTGTACAATACTCAATGTTTGAAGCCATCATACCAGATACGAATACCAAACCGTACATATACATGTTCATATCCTGAGCAATTACTTATCATGCTTTATTGAGTATAATCTGAGTGTTGGTAGGCCTAACCACCATTGAATGGTTCGTGCTAATTCTTGATCATTATAAATGTTTGATGTTGTGTCCATGATTATGAAATCCTCCAGTATTCTATGAAACTCACAGATGGTGATTCAGACCTGGGGGGAATAAACATCCAAGGGTGGTTATCCAATATTGTTCCTTATGGTTTAAAATGGTGTGCCAACCCTGTTGGTTGTTCCTATCTCCCTGAATTTTGTCAATGATCATGAACATAAACTGGGCATTGGGATGTTGTATCGTGTGTCTGTATAAAGCATTTGTTTCTTTTTTGTTTCTCATGTCACTACGATGTTCTGTCATCCTTATTCTAAGAGACCTAGAGGTTTGACCAACATAAAAAGCTTTACATTGGCAGGTAGCTAAGTAAATAATCCATGTACTGCTACAATTACCAAACACCCTTGTTTTAAATACACGATTGGTGTTGGCACTGGTGAATTCTTTTAGTGTACTGACTTGTAGACAGGAGCAGCAGTGACCACATGGAAAGGTACCAATTAGTTTATCACCACTGATAGTGGTCTGATAATATACCGCACCTCCCCCTTCTCTGTTTTTATAATGTGAAAACAGCCCTCCCAAATTCTTGCCTCGTCTGTATGACATCTGACATTGAGGGCCTAGTATTGACCTTAAAGTGTCATTAGCCAAAAGAATTTTCCAGTTGCAATTGAGTATGTCCCTGACAATAGGTTGATTCCTGCCATATGTGGTGACAAATCTCAAGATAGAATCTTGATGAGCATGCTCAGATTTTTTGTATTGTAACAATGTTCTCCTGTCTATGGTTTTGCTCCATGAACTAGCTTGATATATATCTATGTCTCTATATCCTCTGTCCTGAAATCTGTGGTATAAGTCTAGTCTGGCATGTTCAAATTCATCACGAGATGAACAAATGCGTCTAACACGCATACATTGAGACTTAGAGATGTTGCGGATGGTGTGGTTCAGGTGCATACTAGAGGCGTGTAACAAGGTATTGTATTGAGGGTATTTTCTAAATGTTTTAGTACTTAGAGTGTCATCTGTGTTACGGTAAACAGTAACATCCAAAAAATCTATGGTACTCATGTTACTTGTAACCGTAAACTCAATACCCCAAATGTTACCATTCAGGTACTCCATGAATTCCTTTAAATATGCTTCATCCGTCTTCCACACCATCCAGCAATCATCCAAATATCGTCGCCAGATATCGATTTCCACCATGTAAATATTGTGTGATTTGTCATATATCATACATTCTTCAAAATAGAACTTGAATAAGTCAGCATAAATGGGTGCAAAGGAAGCTCCCATTGCTGTCCCTTGTAACTGCCAAAAGCATTTTCCATGGAAATAAAAGACATTTTTGTTTAATACATGTTCCGCCATGCAGACAAGTAAAGTGTTGAAGCCCGGAGGATATAAGTTTGTTCTATCAAGCCAGTATTGCAGGGATTGTAGTCCCACCCATTGTGGAATGCTTGTGTATAAAGATTTAACATCCAACGTGCACATTAACCAGTCTGGTTGTAGCTGTGTATCCTGCAAAATTTGTAAAAAGTGTGTGGTGTCCTGTAGTCGGGCCCTAACTGATGTTAAAAGGGGTTTGAGATACTGTGTTAGAAATGTTGATAGTGGTTCCATCAAGGACCCTATCCCTGATACAATGGGTCTACCTGGGGGTTTTGAAATGGACTTATGTATTTTTGGAAGAAGATACAAGATTTGTTTCTGTGGGTCTTTTACAGTAAGATGTTTAACAGTATTTTTTGTTATGATACCCTCATCCTCAGCTAGTTTCAGAAAAGAGTCTATTTCTTTTTTAAAGACCCCTGTCGGGTCAATGTACATTTGCATATAACATCTAGTATCTGCTAACTGCCTTTTCCCCTCATCGAGGTATTCCCCAATGTTCATAACCACCACAGCACCCCCCTTGTCTGCAGGTAGAATGGCAATGTCGCGATTATGCTTTAATTCCTCCAAGGCTACCTTTTCCATGGGTGACATATTCTGGCCCAGAATGTATGATTCATTATGATGAAAATGTAAATCCCTGAGAACAGATTGTTGGAAAATAGAGACATGTTTGTTCATGGGCGGTTGAAAGTCTGATTTCAAAAATTTGAAATCAAGTGATCTTTGAGAGGTGTTATCTGAAAAGAATAATTTCAAATTCAGGTTACGACAGAAAGACAAAACATCCTTAACAATGCTATGTTCATTAATAAAAAAACTAGGAATAAAACCAAGTCCTTTATTGAGTAGTTTAGTTTGTACATCTGTCAGTTGAACATTAGAAAGGTTCAAAACATTATGAAACTCAAATTCCATCAATTCAACATTGTTTGTAACAGCCCTTCCATGGAATTGGATCTTATTCCTATATTTGTGCTTGCAACCCCCTCGTCGCTTGTTTGTATGTCTAAAGGGTACTGAACATTAGTTTTTTTGCTTCTGGGTGATTCTCGATAGTTATTACAGTCATTGTCTGTGCAAGATGAGTCTTCCCCTGAGGTACAAGCTAAAGTCTTATCAGAGGATTTTAGAATAGACCTAGGCCTTTTCTTGGGTTTATTTCCTGATGTTTTTTGACCAAAATCATGGAATCTCACAGTTTTTGATGTGTCAAAAGGACGGCCTCTTTGGTAATCAGTGCAGTCCCTATTGAACTTACGTATTTTCCTATCTTTAGTTAGTTGGTCAAAATTAGCCAGATCTTTGGATAATTTACTAACCAAAGTGGCATATGTTGATTGTGATTCATATTTCTTACATTCTTCACATGAAGCTTTTACTTCCATTAAACAAATGTCCACCATTCTCTCATAATAAGATGCAAGGATCTTAACAAAAGTCATTGATGATTGTTGGAGAGCTAGGTTCCATTCTTTGGTCAGCCTGTCCTCCGACCTACTGACCAAAGGCTGTAACTTAACTCTAAGTCCTCTTGGTGTGATATCCTTGTTAATATATGCCTTAAAAAGTCTGAGATGCCATATATTGGCACGTAAGTTTTTAAGATCCTTGTTGAATTTGTTGAAGGCCATTTCACAGCCATTATTAATGTTAATATTAGAGCCACTCGGATTACTGCTTGACATGTTATTCATACCAAACACTCCAATATCATGTCGATCAGCACATAATCCCGTTAGTAGTTGCTCCAAATCCATTTTCTCAATATATTTATGAATTTTGACCAACTAAAAACCAAATGTTTCAATCAATATGTCCAAATTAGTAATAGTTCAACAGGGACTGCACTGAGAACCTAGGTGTCGATAAAATATATGAATATTTTACAACAGTTATACTATAGTATATTTGGTCAAAGAACACAACTTAGAAAAAACCCTACTCATAAATCCTGAACATCCACACTTGTCTATATATGTGTCTATCAGTATATCTGCATTGTGCTTGGCACATATATGTTTGTGAACACAATATATACTCTATATTCAAAATGCAATGCTAAATAGGCTTGTTGTTCTGGTTAAAAAATATACAAGAATGTATTATTATTGATCACATGATATCTGGCAATAAACCTTTTGAAACCCCTTAGCACATATTGCCTTTACCAAAGATTTCAGCACTAAGTTGCCCTGGTAGTACATGTAGCAACCTGATCCAACTGTTAACTGACAATACAATTTTCAAGCGATGGCTTTTCACACATAAAATGATTATAACACATATAGCTGTTCATACCCAAGAAAAAAATAAAAATAAAGGTGGTATGCCCACCTACACTTGCATTAAGCTGTTATAGATATGATTCACTTATCATTGACCCAAGTATACTGTACTGATATGGATCAATTCCTGTTGTTATATATCCCAGACCAACTATGGCATAAATAGTTTGTCAATATACATACATACTAAGTAACTATGGTAAAAGGGACACTTCCATTATGATATCAAATTCTGTAAAAAAGAATGTGTCCCACTTTATAGACAAACCTATCCCAACATATAGCTGATGTTATTGTATGTATACCAGATACTAAAGTATGTAGCATTTAGAATCAACCATTCACTAATACATTTCGAGATTAAATGAATCTCAAAAGTTAAAGTCCATATGTTGTTTTCACCAGTTCTAGTCCATCAACGATAATCCAAATGCCTTCCATTAATTTCCGATTTATCAGCCTGTAATCCACCAGTAATGCCTACCTCTACCAGCACAAATGCAAAAAAGATCGCGAAATGTACAAAAATGGTTAATATATAGTGAAGCTGAAAATTTAGATTTATGTCCTGCCAATAGTCACAGTACCTGAGTTATTCCTGGGTTTCTAGGCTTCTGATCCATAAAAAGTTGAATGCCATGGATGAATCGCTGTACACCAATTTGCACAGAAAGGAGTTGTTAAACAGATGCCACAAAGAAGTAGAATGAACCACCATACATGATTTTAGGCCCCCAAGCTTAGCCGCATGTAAATCCAAGCACTCTCAAGGTAATCCTTCCCTGGTCAAAATGTTAGTTCCCCATCCACTTTGAACTAAACAATTCACCAACGTGGTAAGTGCTTGACAAGAAATATCACATCCACTGCTTCACGAACAAAAAACGACTAAAAAATATACCAAAATGTTGCAAAAAGAACGCTGCCAACACAGAAATGCTGTGTCACTATCGAGAACCACCAGCGAAGCCAAAAACATCAGCAAACAACCATACGCTCCGCAAGGATGGCGTGCAGGGTCAAATCAACAATGTAAACCACCAACGACCAGCAAAAAACGATAGTGAACATGCAGTAATGAAGAAATAATGATTATTTATTTATAATTCCTCCAAATCCAGACCGGTTTCGGCTATTCAGCCTTTATCAATGAATACAATAAAGTTTTTTTGAACGAAATGTAGCAGCCTGCATTTATACTAGTCTCTAATTACCTGGAAGCAGTATAACAGCACCACCCAGTGACTGGAGTCTCCAAGTGCATATTCCTTCTTGATTAAAGCATATGACCAGTGATATAAAAATGCCAGAGGTGTAGATATTAAGTTATATTATTAAAGGAAAACAACAGGATATTAAAGCAGATTCCCCAACCTGCTGACTCTTCCAGTCCCTGTTCTTTGATAAAGCTTAAAAAAAATCACCCTTGCAGCTTTAAAAAATAACCCACTCAACTGTTTTCCCTGTTCTGCTTCCTAGCTTTCTATACTGTTTTTGTTTCACTTTGCAAACCAACTTGAAAAACCTGTAGCTGGCTCTGAAATTATGATGTCACATCTGCCATCTGCTCTTGCTCTAGCTATCGGGATGTTTCCTCCCCCAAAGTGACGTAATCCCTGCCTGATTTGCATGCTGTATAGAAGAGCCAGTGTTCCTCCCACATTGTGATGTCAGACCTGCCTTACCCAGCCCACTCAACCTAATAAAATCCATGTGGTGTGTGGAACTCCTTTTCATTGTATGTGTATCCTGTCAACTGCATTTGTTTGAGGGACGACTGAAAAGTTTGGATTGCCTGCATTTTCGTCTGCATTTTTTGCTTCATTGGTAAGATAAGTCTTCCTAGTGAATTCAAAATGTAATTCTACACACAGCCCCTGTTTGAATGCACTTCATCCTATTTTGTGCTGCCTGATATAGTTTATGAATTTCTTCTGAACAGGAATACTCTCTTCCTCCCTATGAGGATTCTGCTGCTGAAGAATCTATCCCTTCAGCCTCTCCTCCTGAGGATTATTCTTTTGGGGAAACCCTGTATACCATGAGGGAGCACTTCCACTGGGAGAGCCAAGACTACTCAGAATCTAAAAAAAGGCTCAGAGACTTTCCTTTACTACCTCAGCACAGGCCTCTGGCTATCCCCCCTGTTTTAGACATTGTAGATGATGTATTTTCAGAGTCCGGTCTGTCTCCTGACTCTTTACCCCCTGCACCTGTTAAGCCAGACAGATACTACAGGGTTCCAGATTCACATAAATTTCTTTATAAAAACCCTGCTGCTGACCTAGAAACTATTTCTCAGGGTCCCAAAGGGGTCATGGCTTCCACTGCAACAAACCCTATCCCCTCTGATAGGGATTCAAGGGCACTGGACAGATGGGGAAAAAGGTTTACACTTCTGCTACCGTGGCTGAGAGGGCTTTAAATTGTCAATTTCATATGCTTAAATATTAGCAATACTTAATGTCACTGCTTAAACAGAAAATATTAACAAATTCTGAATGTGCAGAAAACAAGGAAATGCAGGATTTATTGCGTGCAACTGAACAAGTGGGAGGGCATACTTTGTAATGTGGTTTTGATTCTCTGGAGGCCTCTTGCAGGGCCGCTGTTACGGGTTTTGTCATTAGGAGGCATGCTTGGTTAAAGGAACAGAATCTGCCTGATCATGTTAAAGCAAAATTATTAGACGCTCCATTACAGCATGATACTTTGGTGTTAAAGCAGAGGAGGTGTTGAAGAAAATGGAGGACAAAGCAAAGTCCATGCAGACAGTTAAGGATTTCTTACAGGTGCAGCCACCCAGATTTAGCAGGAACTGGCCCACAAAGAATTGGTCCTTTCTGGTGTCAGACAGGCCACAAAGAGGCAGATACAGATGCCCCAGAGGCAGATCCCAGCCCCAAGGCTCATACAGATCTAAACAATGGGGTACTTCTACCTCCGAAAGCGGAGAAGACAAATCACAGCTATACAGGAAACAGTCCCAATGACTTTCCTCTGCCAGCACCAAGCACTTATCTTTTGGCAACCCCCTTAGGGGGAAAACTAGCACTTTTTTCACAAAATTGGCACATGATCACCCAGGACAAATGGGTCTTGAATATAGTGTCTCAGGGCTACAGGTTCCACTTTCACACCCTGCCATGGGCAAAAGGTATGCCATACCTGCCATACAATCAATGGGCAGAAGCACAAAAGCAAGTTTCATCCCTCATGGACATGAGGGCCATTCAGCGAGTACCACAGCAAGAGCAGGGACAAGGATTTTACTTAAGACTTTTCTTGATACCCAGAAAGGACAAAGCCTGGAGACTAATACTGGACCTGTCTATTCTAAACACATTTCTGGACGTTCCAAAATTCAAAATGTTGACTCTGCAGCAGCTTCTGCCCATGCTGGGCAAGAAGGCTTGGCTTGTAACTTTGGACCTAAAAGAGGCATACCTGCATGTCCCAATCAGACAATCTTGCAGAAGATACCTCAGATTCATAGCTGGCTCAATGCACTACTAATTCTCTGCACTGCCCTTTGGCTTATCTACTGCACCCAGTGTCTTCACAAAATGCCTGGCACCAGTAATTGCATTTTGCAGACAAAGAGGAATTCAAATATATCCTTACTTGGACAACTGCCTTATTCAAGCAGAGAACAAGGACATTCTACTAAAGCATCTGGCGTTTGTAAAAAGATTACTAATTTGCCTAGGGTACACAGTAAACGAAAATAAATCAAAACTAGTACCCTCTCAAGAGATAATATTCCTGGGTGCAAGCTTAAATACAACTGCCCAGATGGCTTATCTCACGCTAGACAAACAAAGGCAACTGACGTCTTACTTCAAAATGTTGGCAACAAAGACCCAGTTATCTGCAAGAAAAATTCTGCAGTCTTTGGGCTTCATGGCATCCTGCATCCTGCTAATTCCATATGCCAGACTGCATATGAGGAAACTACAGTGGTATCTAAAAAGTGTTTGGACTCAACATTGCCACTGCCTGGAAACATTAATTACCCTCATTCCCTGCCTGCAACAGGAGTTTCGATGGTGGGCACAGGCCTGTCACCACAACAAGGGACAGCCATTCACTTTACCCACAGCCAGGCAGACACTAACAACGGATGCATCAGATTACGCCTGGGGCGCCCACATGGCAGAAAAATGTATTCAGGGCACATGGCCCGCAAGCCAGATGCATCTTCTTATCAATCAAAAAGAGATGCTAGCTGTTCAAAATGCCCTGACAGCTTTCAAGGATCTACTTCATCCAGGACAACTACTGATAAAGACAGACAATACTACAGTCATGTGGTACATAAACAACCAGGGAGGCACACATTCCTACCCCCACTGCAGACAAGCCATGACTTTGTGGGACACAGCATTGACTTATCAAGTTCACCTGCAAGCACAATTCCTGCCAGGAAAGATAAATACTCTGGCAGACAAACTAAGCAGAAACCTCATGGATCCCCACAAGTGGAAACTGGATCCACAAGTCTTCAGCATGATAACAAGGAAATGGGGATGCCCAGACATAGATCTGTTTGCCTCCCCTCACAACTGCCAACTACAGAGATTCTGCACAAACACTTATCACAAGCAAGCATGGAAAGTGGATGCCTTATCCTTCAGCTGGAAAAACCTAACAGTACATGCCTTTCCTCTACTGCCTCTCCTCCCCGAGGTACTCCTAAAGGTCAGACAAGAGAAGCCAAAAATGATACTGGCCACGCCAGCACTGGTACCCAATCCTAAAGAATTTGTCTCAAGGTCCAGCCTGGACATTGCCTCATATTCCTCTCTTACTGACCCAACAAAACAATCAGATCCTGCACAGCCAACTCAGGACCTTAAATCTGGCAGCATGGCAGAAAATGTAGCCATTCAGAACACTCCTCTCTCCAAAGCTGTGATGGATGTTATTTTGGAGGCCAGGAGGCCCAGTACCAGAAAATCTTATTCAGAAAAATGGAAGAGATTATGTGCTTGGAACCAGGCACAAGGAATTGACAGGTTTGTTGCAAACATTCTTCAGATTTTACAATACTTAACTGAGATGCTGGACAGAGGCCTATCCTTTTCATCAATTAAGATCCATGCCTCTGCCATTTCACCCCATTACAATAGAGAACCACCTATCTTTTCTCATTCTTTAATAAGGCAGTACTTCAGAGGGGCCAAAAACATAAGACATCCAAGGAGAGCACCAATACCTGCATGGGACCTCAATTATGTCTTGGAAAAACTCATACTGCCTCCTTTTGAGCCAGCCTCAACAGCTGATATAAAACTCTTATCCTGGAAAACAGCTCTGCTCCTAGCAATAACCTCTGCAAGATGAGTCTTGGAGTTACAGGCACTCATGGCTGTGGAACCTTTTATCATTTTCCATCCAGACAGGGTTTCTCTGAGGACAAACCCGACATTTATGCATAAGGTGATGTCCAGTGTGGCCCTTAACCAAATCATTCACTTGCCTACCTTTTATCCAAACCCACAGAACAAGGGTGAGAGACTTCTGCATTCTTTGGACATACACAGACAGCTACGCTTCTACTTGGACAGAACTAAAGCTTTCAGAAAGACTGAGCAACTTTTAGTGGCATATGCTGCAGGATCACAAGGAAAGGCTATCTCAAAACAGACTATTTCAAAATGGATAGGCCATTGCATTAGTTTCTGCTATTCACAACATGGCAAATCAGTGCCTAAGGACATTAGGCTACATTCAACCAGAGCAGCAGCCTTCCTTAGAGGAGTACCAACCAAAGACATCTTAGAGGCTGGAACTTGGAGTTCGGTGCACACCTTTACAAAGCACTACCACTTACCTCTCTACTCTAAATCCAGAGCAGGCTTTGCCACTGCAGTTCTGCAGGGCCTCATAGCCTCCTAATCCTATTTAGCCCTAGCCACCCATCCTCAGCTTTGGGATTCAACCCAAGAGTAATGACTGCAACAGTGAAACACGATCAACATAGTACAGTTGTGTACCTACCATAAATGCAGATGTTCGAGTGTATTCACTGTTGCAGTCCATGTTACCCTCCCACCATCCCCCTTTCTTTTGCTGGATCTTATCTGTTCTTCTCTATTCTATACAACCTATGTGGTGTATTTGCTTGTAGATGAAGGAAATGGTTACCTTAGTGCATGCATGTTTATTGGCATAATTTTTAGCCTACCCTTTTGGAGGCACCTGACATCTGGGCCAAGAAAAACTGAAGAAAATGACGTCGGCTGCATCTTTTATACCCCTGGCACATTGACATCAGGGAAGAGGTGACAGCAACCAACGCCAGACCAAGACTTTGGAATTCAGGCCAACAGCAAGTAGCCTGCCAGCAGGATAACCCAAGAGTAATGACTGCAACAGTGAATACACTCGAACATCTACATTTATGGTAGGTACACAACTGTACTTTCTGCTGAGTCAGTGTAGCAGGAGTATTCATTATGAATGGAGAATACTATATAATTTCATCAGCGGCACCCATTTGTTTCCACTTATATGTATTATTAGCATTGATATTTTGCAATAACACTGGTCTTGTACGAACTGACTGTTCGCTCAGGTTTGCTAGATTGTCTTACTGTAACACATCAGTAGCTTTAGTGGTGTTAATTGTACCATGCCAGATTTTTCAGTTATGGACATTGGAATTGCTTTATCAGCATAGGCAGTATGATTAGTGATGTGTGTGAATGCAAGCAAGTGTGTGTGTGTGTGTGTGTGTGTGTGTGTGTGTGTGTGTGTGTGTGTGTGTGTGTGTGTGAATGCTTACTAAGCTGGACATTAATCCCTACGTCACTCAATGGATTGCCAACTGGCTTACTGACAGAACCCATGCTGTAAAAGTAGCCCACTCCAAATCCAGCTTCTGACAAGTCAGAGTACCTCAAGGGTCAGTCCTGGGACTGCTCTTGTTTGGCATCTACTTCTCTGAAGTACAGGCCAACACTAAGGGATTCTGGCTAACAAAGTTCACAGATTACTGCAAACTGGGAGCCATTATTGAATCCCCAAATGTTCTGGATACTCTAGAAAAGGGCCTTACAGAAACAGATGTTTGGTGCCAGAGCCATGGGCTCAAGCTCAGTGCCAAGAAATGTATAGTTATCAACTTTGGGAAAAAACATGTACCCATTCTGGGACATGCTACACTTAAAGAAATCCCAATCCCTCAGAGCTACACGCTCCAGGGATGTAAACCTTGTCATCACAATAAACAAATGCTGGAGGGATAGGTTCCTGACTCAGAGACTGCCCATACTCTGGAATAGACTGCCCATACATGTCAAGCAGACCGCCTCTTTGGCCCTTTTCAAACGGAACATTGACGATTGGATGGGAGAAAGAAATTAACCCCAGGGATCACGTCACTTACCCTGCTAGACAGGGGTCCAGGGTAGAAAATAGTGTGGAAGTAATAGCCAGGGAATTGTTATGGCTAGGCTTGTATAAGCCCTAGGGCCGATAGCCTAGTACAAACCTATGAACCTATAGTTAACAGACTGCTATCAGAAGGAAGAAGCCCTTGGGTCATTTTAGCTGTTGCCAAACAAACTTTGTGTCTGTGTGATAAGGGGCAAGTGTGTGCGCATCTGTGTGATAAGGGGCAAGTGTGTGCACGTTTGTGTGATAAAGGGCACTCTGCCGGTATCTGCTGAATTTTACAGAACCACTTTATCTCTAAAGCTGTCCCAGCACAATCTGGTAGTTAGATGTAACTTTAAATAAACTATACTGGCATGTTCTTCATATACTGAATTGATCAAGTCCGTTTTGTGATTTATGATTTAGTGTTGAATTGTCACTTAATTCCATTAGGTACTGGTGTGCCTTTGCTGGGTAATTTTTTCCCTGTGGTTGTGGAACTGTGTAGTTATAAAGACAGGAAGAATTTGATTGTTCCCAGGTGGTGTGGGCATGGTTGCTTAACCCGCCCCTCAAAACCGTAACACCTTTAGTTTTGCAGCCATGTTTGGATGGATTTGGATCAGGGTGATTGCAGTTTATAGGTCTCCTTTTGCTGGGATTTATGTAAGACCCTAAAGTGGGAAGGATGAAAGTTTAAAAATAAAACATCTTTCATGAAAGGTCTGAGGTGGAAGACTGTGTATGTGGTTATGCTGATAAGAACTGGAAATTCCTGTGTTAACACTAATGTACAGTAGACAGTTTATTGGACTGTGCTGTAGAAGCTGAATCTGTGGACAGGTTTACTGGGCTGTGTAAAGTAGGGCTCACTAGTGTTGGATTAAAGTACTTTAATAATGTTGTAGGTGGAAAACTGTTCAATGGGTGCATTTCATGTACAATTTGAATGGAGCTTGATGTGTAAGATCTGTGTAGGCATGTGTTTCTGTTTCTGATGTCTGCACAGCCAAAGTACATAATTACTCGTGCATTCCTCGGACAAAGCCTGGGGTCATTCTTGGTGTTGCCAAAACAAACTTGTGGTTAGGTGTGTGAAAGGGTGAGTGTGTGAGCTGAGTGAGTGTGGTGTGTGAGTTGAGTGAGTGCATGTGGGGGGTGAGTGAGGGTGGGTGAGTGAGTGTGGTGTGTGGGTGGGTGAATGTGGTGAGTGAGTGTGGTGAGTGAGTGTGGTGAGTGAGTGAGTGTGGTGAGTGAGTGAGTGTGGTGAGTGTAGTGAGTGTGGTGAGTGAGTGAGTGTGGTGAAATAGTGAGTGAGTGTGGTGAGTGAGTGAGTGAGTGAGTGTGGTGAGTGAGTGAGTGTGTGTAGTGAGTGAGTGAGTGTGTGAGTGTGGTGAGTGAGTGTGTGAGTGTGGTGAGTGAGTGAGTGTGTGTGGTGGGTGAGTGAGTGTGTGTGGTGGGTGAGTGAGTGTGTGTGGTGGGTGAGTGAGTGTGTGTGGTGGGTGAGTGTGGTGGGTGAGTGGGGTGAGTGGGGTGATTGGGTGTAGGTGAGTGTGATGGGTGGTGAGTGGGTGAGTGGGTGTGGGTGATTGAGAGTGGGTGAGTGTGGGTGGGTGAGTGAGCAGTTGAGTGTGGTTGAGCGGTTGAGTGTGGGTGAGTGAGTTGGTGTGGGTGAGTGTGGTGGGTGAGTGAGTGGTTGAGTGTGGGTGGGTGAGTTGAATGTGGGTGGGTGAATGAGTGAGGGAGGTGAGTGTGGGTGGGTGAGTGAGTGTGGTGAGGGTGGTGGGTGGGAAGTGAGTGTGGGTGAGCGAATGTGGGTGAGGGTGAGTGTGGTGAGTGTGGGTGGTGGGTGAGTGTGGATGAGTGAGTTGAGTGTGGGTGAGCGTGAGTGAGTGTGGTGAGTGAAGTGTCTGAGTGAGTGGTGAGAGTGGTGAGAGTGGTGAGTGTGGTGAGTGAGTGTGGTGAGTGAGTGTGGTGAGTGAGTGTGGTGAGGTGAGTGGGTAAGTGTGGGTGAGTCTAATTTTTGGATGTAATTTCTAAATTTTGTAAACTTTGTTTTTGTATTGTCATATTGCTTTACATTGCCCTACCAATATGTGACAAATTACAGGCAGAAGCACAGTAACAGCTGCAAAAGCTAAGAGCATAAATTTGCAATACATTAATTGCACGTTTTTACATAAGAAGCAGATGTCTGTCACAATTAATCGACAACACTACATCAGATTACAAGAAGTATGCAATACCGTAATTTTTTAAATTATGTCTTAAAAAAGCATGTTGGTGCTGTCATGCAAGTCTGTGAAATATTTCATGTTTATAGTGTGTCATTTGTTAGCTATTTAATCAAACGGGAAGGAAAAATAAGTGGGAGTTTGATGCTTTGCAAAACAGTGATTATTCCCAGTGCTATGTAGCTTGGTTCTAAATTTGACAGGAGGAGTGCAACAAAAAGTGTCCCACTGTAAGGAGGGAAAGGCTGACAAGAAAACAGTACATTACTCTGGTCACCTGCTGTGAGCTGTCAATCACATGCAGACAATGGGTCAAATTACCCTTAGCTCTTTGACAGCTAGGGAAGGTAGGTGTGAAGTGGGAGGGGAGATGCCTTGAAGAACTAGATTTCAGCCTTCACAAAAGAAAGCAAGTTAGCATTTCTAAGAAACAAAAGCAATAAAATGCACTTTTGAGTTCCATTCTGTAGCATTTGCACTGCTTGTGTTTGAAGTAGTCATTGAAAAAGGATAACATTTTAACCAAAAGTAGGGGACTTTAAGACAGCAGTGAATGCCTGTTAAGTCAATGAAGTGACAGCAGCTTAAGGGAAACGTGGCAGATCTGATGCAATTTTTTGGAGACAAACAATGCATTCTGGGATACTTAGAGGCAGAGTAAACAGTCTGAATTATTTCAAAATGCCAGCCCCCATGTGGTCAGAGTCAGAAATTGCATATAAAAATATCTAAAAAGCTCTGAATAGTCCCAGAGTGCTGTTAAAATGTAGGAAACACCAAACCATGATGAAATAAATATGTTTTTTGAGTCTGAGGGTGCGGTTGTCCCTTAAAGATAACAACAAAAGCTCTGGAAGTAAGCCATCATATGAACATACATATTACAAAGTAATAAACCATTACCATAGTCAATATTTATGAATGCATATAATAGTATTAAACAGCAGAAAATATATACCACTAGTATATATATGTTTTGAAGGGTAATAACCACATGTTCATAATATAGCTGACAATGAGGCCATTATATTCTTTTGGCCTTATTTTGTAATATATTATATGATCAGTACTTGGTTCATTATTATTTAGTTCTTTTGAACATGTGGTTATTACCCTTCAAAACATATATATACTAGTGGTATATATTTTCTGCTGTTTAATACTATTATATGCATTCATAAATATTGACTATGGTATTGGTTTATTACTTTGTAATATGTATGTTCATATGATGGCTTACTTCCAGAGCTTTGATTGTTATCTTTAAAAATATAACTTAATATCTACACCTCTGGCATTTTTATGTCACGGGTCATATGCTTTAATCAAGAAGGAATATGCACTTGGAGACTCTAGTCACTGGGTGGTGCTGCTATACTGCTTCCAGGTAATTAGAGACTAGTATAAATGCAGGCTGCTACATTTCGTTCAAAAAAACTTTATTGTATTCATTGATAAAGGCTGAATAGCCGAAACCGGTCTGGATTTGGAGGAATCATAAATAAATAATCATTATTTCTTCATTACTGCATGTTCACTATCATTTTTTGCTTGTCGTTGGTGGTTTACATTGTTGATTTGACCCTGCACGCCATCCTTGAGGAGCGTATGGTTGTTTGCTGATGTTTTTGGCTTAGCTGGTGGTTCTCGATAGTGACACAGCATTTATGTGTTGGCAGCGTTCTTTTTGCAACATTGTGGTATATTTTTTAGTCGTTTTTTGTTCGTGAAGCAGTGGATGTGATATTTCTTGTCAAGCACTTACCACGTTGGTGAATTGTTTAGTTCAAAGTGGATGGGGAACTAACATTTTGACCAGGGAAGGATTACCTTGAGAGTGCTTGGATTTACATGCGGATAAGCTTGGGGGCCTAAAATCATGTATGGTGGTTCATTCTACTACTTTGTGGCATCTGTTTAACAACTCCTTTCTGTGCAAATTGGTGTACAGCGATTCATCCATGGAATTCAACTTTTTATGGATCAGAAGCCTAGAAACCCAGGAATAACTCAGGAATAACTCAGGTACTGTGACTATTGGCAGGACATAAATCTAAATTTTCAGCTTCACTATATATTAACCATTTTTGTACATTTTGCGATCTTTTTTGCATTTGTGCTGGTAGAGGTTGGCATTACTGGTGGATTACAGGCTGATAAATCGGAAACTAATGGAAGGCATTTGGATTATCGTTGATGGACTAGAACTGGTGAAAACAACATATGGACTTTAACTTTTGAGATTCATTTAATCTCGAAATGTATTAGTGAATGGTTGATTCTAAATGCTACATTCTTTAGTATCTGGTATACATACAATAACATCAGCTATATGTTGGGATAGGTTTGTCTATAAAGTGGGACACATTCTTTTTTACAGAATTTGATATCATAATGGAAGTGTCCCTTTTACCATAGTTACTTAGTATGTATGTATATTGACAAACTATTTATGCCATAGTTGGTCTGGGATATATAACAAGTTATTGATCCATATCAGTACAGTATACTTGGGTCAGTGATAAGTGAATCATATCTATAACAGCTTAATGCAAGTGTAGGTGGGCATACCACCTTTATTTTTATTTTTTTCTTGGGTATGAACAACTATATGTGTTATAATCATTTTATGTGTGAAAAGCCATCGCTTGAAAATTGTATTGTCAGTTAACAGTTGGATCAGGTTGCTACATGTACTACCAGGGCAACTTAGTGCTGAAATCTTTGGTAAAGGCAATATGTGCTAAGGGGTTTCAAAAGGTTTATTGCCAGATATCATGTGATCAATAATAATACATTCTTGTATATTTTTTAACAAGAACAACAAGCCTATTTAGCATTGCATTTTGAATATAGAGTATATATTGTGTTCACAAACATATATGTGCCAAGCATAATGCAGATATACTGATAGACACATATATAGACAAGTGTGGATGTTCAGGATTTACGAGTAGGGTTTTTTCTAAGTTGTGTTCTTTGACCAAATATACTATAGTATAACTGTTGTAAAATATTCATATATTTTATCGACACCTAGGTTCTCAGTGCAGTCCCTGTTGAACTATTACTAATTTGGACATATTGATTGAAACATTTGGTTTCTAGTTGGTCAAAATTCATAAATATATTGAGAAAATGGATTTGGAGCAACTACTAACAGGATTATGTGCTGATCGACATAATATTGGAGTGTTTGGTATGAATAACATGTCAAGCAGTAATCCGAGTAGCTCTAATATTAACATTAATAATGGCTGTGAAATGGCCTTCAACAAATTCAACAAGGATCTTAAAAATTTACATGCCAATATATGGCATCTCAGACTTTTTAAGGCATATATTAACAAGGATATCACACCAAGAGGACTTAGAGTTAAGTTACAGCCTTTGGTCAGTAGGTCGGAGGACAGGCTGACCAAAGAATGGAACCAAGCTCTCCAACAATCATCAATGACTTTTGTTAAGATCCTTGCATCTTATTATGAGAGAATGGTGGACATTTGTTTAATGGAAGTAAAAGCTTCATGTGAAGAATGTAAGAAATATGAATCACAGTCAACATATGCCACTTTGGTTAGTAAATTATCCAAAGATCTGGCTAATTTTGACCAACTAACTAAAGATAGGAAAATACGTAAGTTCAATAGGGACTGCACTGATTACCAAAGAGGCCGTCCTTTTGACACATCAAAAACTGTGAGATTCCATGATTTTGGTCAAAAAACACCAGGAAATAAACCCAAGAAAAGGCCTAGGTCTATTCTAAAATCTTCCGATAAGACTTTAGCTAGTACCTCAGGGGAAGACTCATCTTGCACAGACAATGACTGTAATAACTATCGAGAATCACCCAGAAGCAAAAAAACTAATGTTCAGTACCCTTTAGACATGCAAACAAGCGACGAGGGGGTCGCAAGCACAAATATAGGAATAAGATCCAATTCCATGGAAGGGCTGTTACAAACAATGTTGAATTGACGGAATTTGAGTTTCATAATGTTTTGAACCTTTCTAATGTTCAACTGACAGATGTACAAACTAAACTACTCAATAAAGGACTTGGTTTTATTCCCAGTTTTTTTATTAATGAACATAGCATTGTTAAAGATGTTTTGTCTTTCTGTCGTAACCTGAATTTGAAATTATTCTTTTCAGATAACACCTCTCAAAGATCACTTGATTTCAAATTTTTGAAATCAGACTTTCAACCGCCCATGAACAAATATGTCTCTATTTTCCAACAATCTGTTCTCAGGGATTTACATTTTCATCATAATGAATCATACATTCTGGGCCAGAATATGTCACCCATGGAAAAGGTAGCCTTGGAGGAATTAAAGCATAATCGCGACATTGCCATTCTACCTGCAGACAAGGTGGGTGCTGTGGTCGTTATGAACATTGGGGAATACCTCGATGAGGGGAAAAGACAGTTAGCAGATACTAGATGTTATATGCAAATGTACATTGACCCGACTGGGGTCTTTAAAAAAGAAATAGACTCTTTTCTGAAACTAGCTGAGGATGAGGGTATCATAACAAAAAATACTGTTAAACATCTTACTGTAAAAGACCCACAGAAACAAATCTTGTATCTTCTTCCAAAAATACATAAGTCCATTTCAAAACCCCCAGGTAGACCCATTGTATCAGGGATAGGGTCCTTGATGGAACCACTATCAACATTTCTAACACAGTATCTCAAACCCCTTTTAACATCAGTTAGGGCCCGACTACAGGACACCACGCACTTTTTACAAATTTTGCAGGATACACAGCTAGAACCAGACTGGTTAATGTGCATGTTGGATGTTAAATCTTTATACACAAGCATTCCACACTGGGAAGGACTACAATCCCTGCAATACTGGCTTGAGAGAACAAACTTATATCCTCCGGGCTTCAACACTTTACTTGTCTGCATGGTGGAACATGTATTAAACAAAAATGTCTTTTATTTCCATGGAGAATGGTTTTGGCAGTTACAAGGGACAGCAATGGGAGCTTCCTTTGCACCCATTTATGCTGACTTATTCATGGCCTATTTTGAAGAATGTATGATATATGACAAATCACACAATATTTACATGGTGTAAATCGATATCTGGCGACGATATTTGGATGATTGCTGGATGGTGTGGAAGACGGATGAAGCATATTTAAAGGAATTCATGGAGTACCTGAATGGTAACATTTGGGGTATTGAGTTTACGGTTACAAGTAACATGAGTACCATAGATTTTTTGGATGTTACTGTTTACCGTAACACAGATGACACACTAAGTACTAAAACATTTAGAAAATACCCTCAATACAATACCTTGTTACACGCCTCCAGTATGCACCCGAACCACACCATCCGCAACATCCCTAAGTCTCAATGTATGCGTATTAGTCGCATTTGTTTATCTCATGATGAATTTGAACATGCCAGACTAGATTTATACCACAGATTTCAGGACAGAGGATATAGAGACATAGATATATATCAAGCTAGTTCATGGAGCAAAACCATAGACAGGAGAACATTGTTACAATACACAAAATCTGAGCATGCTCATCAAGATTCTATCTTGAGATTTGTCACCACATATGGCAGGAATCAACCTATTGTCAGGGACATACTCAATTGCAACTGGAAAATTCTTTTGGCTAATGACACTTTAAGGTCAATACTAGGCCCTCAATGTCAGATGTCATACAGACGAGGCAAGAATTTGGGAGGTCTGTTTTCACATTATAAAAACAGAGAAGGGGGAGGTGTGGTATATTATCAGACCACTATCAGTGGTGATAAACTAATTGGTATCTTTCCATGTGGTCACTGCTGCTCCTGTCTACAAGTCAGTACACTAAAAGAATTCACCAGTGCCAACACCAATCGTGTATTTAAAACAAGGGTGTTTGGTAATTGTAGCAGTACATGGATTATTTACTTAGCTACCTGCCAATGTAAAGCTTTTTATGTTGGTCAAACCTCTAGGTCTCTTAGAATAAGGATGACAGAACATCGTAGTGACATGAGAAACAAAAAAGAAACAAATGCTTTATACAGACACATGATACAACATCCCAATGCCCAGTTTATGTTCATGATCATTGACAAAATTCAGGGAGATAGGAGCAACCAACAGGGTTGGCACACCATTTTAAACCATAAGGAACAATATTGGATAACCAACCTTGGATGTTTATTCCCCCCAGGTCTGAATGACCATCTGTGAGTTTCATACAATACTGGAGGATTTCATAATCATGGACACAACATCAAACATTTATAATGATCAAGAATCAGCACGAACCATTCAATGGTGGTTAGGCCTACCAACACTCAGATTATACTCAATAAAGCATGATAAGGAATTGCTCAGGATATGAACATGTATATGTACGGTTTGGTATTCGTATCTGGTATGATGGCTTCAAACATTGAGTATTGTACAATTACAATGTTGAATTTGTACTTTCTACAAGCATATTATTTCTATTCATTATAATCTATAATATAGCTGACAATGAGGCCATTATATTCTTTTGGCCTTATTTTGTAATATATTATATGATCAGTACTTGGTTCATTATTATTTAGTTCTTTTGAACATGTGGTTATTACCCTTCAAAACATATATATACTAGTGGTATATATTTTCTGCTGTTTAATACTATTATATGCATTCATAAATATTGACTATAGTATTGGTTTATTACTTTGTAATATGTATGTTCATATGATGGCTTACTTCCAGAGCTTTGATTGTTATCTTTAAAAATATAACTTAATATCTACACCTCTGGCATTTTTATGTCACTGGTCATACGCTTTAATCAAGAAGGAATATGCACTTGGAGACTCCAGTCACTGGGTGGTGCTGTTATACTGCTTCCAGATAATTAGAGACTAGTATAAATGCAGGCTGCTACATTTCGTTCAAAAAAACATTATTGTATTCATTGATAAAGGCTGAATAGTCGAAACCTGTCTGGATTTGGAGGCATTATAAATAAATAATCATTATTTCTTCATTACTGCATGTTCACTATCATTTTTTGCTGGTCGTTGGTGGTTTACATTGTTGATTTGACCCTGCACGCCATCCTTGAGGAGCGTATGGTTGTTTGCTGACGTTTTTGGCTTAGCTGGTGGTTCTCGATAGTGACACAGCATTTCTGTGTTGGCGGCGTTCTTTTTGCAACATTTTGGTATATTTTTTAGTCGTTTTTTGTTCGTGAAGTAGTGGATGTGATATTTCTTGTCAAGCACTTACCACGTTGGTGAATTGTTTAGTTCAAAGTGGATGGGGAACTAACATTTTGACCAGGGAAGGATTACCTTGAGAGTGCTTGGATTTACATGCGGATAAGCTTGGGGGCCTAAAATCATGTATGGTGGTTCATTCTACTACTTTGTGGCATCTGTTTAACAACTCCTTTCTGTGCAAATTGGTGTACAGCGATTCATCCATGGCATTCAACTTTTTATGGATCAGAAGCCTAGAAACCCAGGAATAACTCAAGAATAACTCAGGTACTGTGACTATTGGCAGGACATAAATCTAAATTTTCAGCTTCACTATATATTAACCATTTTTGTACATTTTGCGATCTTTTTTGCATTTGTGCTGGTAGAGGTTGGCATTACTGGTGGATTACAGGCTGATAAATCGGAAACTAATGGAAGGCATTTGGATTATTGTTGATGGACTAGAACTGGTGAAAACAACATATGGACTTTAACTTTTGAGATTCATTTAATCTCGAAATGTATTAGTGAATGGTTGATTCTAAATGCTACATTCTTTAGTATCTGGTATAAATACAATAACATCAGCTATATGTTGGGATAGGTTTGTCTATAAAGTGGGACACATTCTTTTTTACAGAATTTGATATCATAATGGAAGTGTCCCTTTTACCATAGTTACTTAGTATGTATGTATATTGACAAACTATTTATGCCATAGTTGGTCTGGGATATATAACAACAGTTATTGATCCATATCAGTACAGTATACTTGGGTCAATGATAAGTGAATCATATCTATAACAGCTTAATGCAAGTGTAGGTGGGCATACCACCTTTATTTTTATTTTTTTCTTGGGTATGAACAACTATATGTGTTATAATCGTTTTATGTGTGAAAAGCCATCGCTTGAAAATTGTATTGTCAGTTAACAGTTGGATCAGGTTGCTACATGTACTACCAGGGCAACTTAGTGCTGAAATCTTTGGTAAAGGCAATATGTGCTAAGGGGTTTCAAAAGGTTTATTGCCAGATATCATGTGATCAATAATAATACATTCTTGTATATTTTTTAACAAGAACAACAAGCCTATTTAGCATTGCATTTTGAATATAGAGTATATATTGTGTTCACAAACATATATGTGCCAAGCATAATGCAGACATACTGATAGACACATATATAGACAAGTGTGGATGTTCAGGATTTATGAGTAGGGTTTTTTCTAAGTTGTGTTCTTTGACCAAATATACTATAGTATAACTGTTGTAAAATATTCATATATTTTATCGACACCTAGGTTCTCAGTGCAGTCCCTGTTGAACTATTACTAATTTGGACATATTGATTGAAACATTTGGTTTCTAGTTGGTCAAAATTCATAAATGTATTGAGAAAATGGATTTGGAGCAACTACTAACGGGATTATGTGCTGATCGACATAATATTGGAGTGTTTGGTATGAATAACATGTCAAGCAGTAATCCGAGTGGCTCTAATATTAACATTAATAATGGCTGTGAAATGGCCTTCAACAAATTCAACAAGGATCTTAAAAATTTACGTGCCAATATATGGCATCTCAGACTTTTTAAGGCATATATTAACAAGGATATCACACCAAGAGGACTTAGAGTTAAGTTACAGCCTTTGGTCAGTAGGTCGGAGGACAGGCTGACCAAAGAATGGAACCAAGCTCTCCAACAATCATCAATGACTTTTGTTAAGATCCTTGCATCTTATTATGAGAGAATGGTGGACATTTGTTTAATGGAAGTAAAAGCTTCATGTGAAGAATGTAAGAAATATGAATCACAGTCAACATATGCCACTTTGGTTAGTAAATTATCCAAAGATCTGGCTAATTTTGACCAACTAACTAAAGATAGGAAAATACGTAAGTTCAATAGGGACTGCACTGATTACCAAAGAGGCCGTCCTTTTGACACATCAAAAACTGTGAGATTCCATGATTTTGGTCAAAAAACACCAGGAAATAAACCCAAGAAAAGGCCTAGGTCTATTCTAAAATCTTCTGATAATACTTTAGCTAGTACCTCAGGGGAAGACTCATCCTGCACAGACAATGACTGTAATAACTATCGAGAATCACCCAGAAGCAAAAAAACTAATGTTCAGTACCCTTTAGACATACAAACAAGCGACGAGGGGGTCGCAAGCACAAATATAGGAATAAGATCCAATTCCATGGAAGGGCTGTTACAAACAATGTTGAATTGACGGAATTTGAGTTTCATAATGTTTTGAACCTTTCTAATGTTCAACTGACAGATGTACAAACTAAACTACTCAATAAAGGACTTGGTTTTATTCCTAGTTTTTTTATTAATGAACATAGCATTGTTAAGGATGTTTTGTCTTTCTGTCGTAACCTGAATTTGAAATTATTCTTTTCAGATAACACCTCTCAAAGATCACTTGATTTCAAATTTTAGAAATCAGACTTTCAACCGCCCATGAACAAACATGTCTCTATTTTCCAACAATCTGTTCTCAGGGATTTACATTTTCATCATAATGAATCATACATTCTGGGCCAGAATATGTCACCCATGGAAAAGGTAGCCTTGGAGGAATTAAAGCATAATCGCGACATTGCCATTCTACCTGCAGACAAGGGGGGTGCTGTGGTCGTTATGAACATTGGGGAATACCTCGATGAGGGGAAAAGACAGTTAGCAGATACTAGATGTTATATGCAAATGTACATTGACCCGACAGGGGTCTTTAAAAAAGAAATAGACACTTTTCTGAAACTAGCTGAGGATGAGGGTATCATAACAAAAAATACTGTTAAACATCTTACTGTAAAAGACCCACAGAAACAAATCTTGTATCTTTTTCCAAAAATACATAAGTCCATTTCAAAACCCCCAGGTAGACCCATTGTATCAGGGATAGGGTCCTTGATGGAACCACTATCAACATTTCTAACACAGTATCTCAAACCCCTTTTAACATCAGTTAGGGCCCGACTACAGGACACCACGCACTTTTTACAAATTTTGCAGGATACACAGCTAGAACCAGACTGGTTAATGTGCATGTTGGATGTTAAATCTTTATACACAAGCATTCCACACTGGGAAGGACTACAATCCGTGCAATACTGGCTTGAGAGAACAAACTTATATCCTCCGGGCTTCAACACTTTACTTGTCTGCATGGTGGAACATGTATTAAACAAAAATGTCTTTTATTTCCATGGAGAATGCTTTTGGCAGTTACAAGGGACAGCAATGGGAGCTTCCTTTGCACCCATTTATGCTGACTTATTCATGGCCTATTTTGAAGAATGTATGATATATGACAAATCACACAATATTTACATGGTGGAAATCGATATCTGGTGACGATATTTGGATGATTGCTGGATGGTGTGGAAGACGGATGAAGCATATTTAAAGGAATTCATGGAGTACCTGAATGGTAACATTTGGGGTATTGAGTTTACGGTTACAAGTAACATGAGTACCATAGATTTTTTGGATGTTACTGTTTACCGTAACACAGATGACACTCTAAGTACTAAAACATTTAGAAAATACCCTCAATACAATACCTTGTTACACGCCTCTAGTATGCACCCGAACCACACCATCCGCAACATCCCTAAGTCTCAATGTATGCGTATTAGTCGCATTTGTTCATCTCATGATGAATTTGAACATGCCAGACTAGACTTATACCACAGATTTCAGGACAGAGGATATAGAGACATAGATATATATCAAGCTAGTTCATGGAGCAAAACCATAGACAGGAGAACATTGTTACAATACACAAAATCTGAGCATGCTCATCAAGATTCTATCTTGAGATTTGTCACCACATATGGCAGGAATCAACCTTTTGTCAGGGACATACTCAATTGCAACTGGAAAATTATTTTGGCTAATGACACTTTAAGGTCAATACTAGGCCCTCAATGTCAGATGTCATACAGATGAGGCAAGAATTTGGGAGGGCTGTTTTCACATTATAAAAACAGAGAAGGAGGAGGTGTGGTATATTATCAGACCACTATCAGTGGTGATAAACTAATTGGTACCTTTCCATGTGGTCATTGCTGCTCCTGTCTACAAGTCAGTACACTAAAAGAATTCACCAGTGCCAACACCAATCGTGTATTTAAAACAAGGGTGTTTGGTAATTGTAGCAGTACATGGATTATTTACTTAGCTACCTGCCAATGTAAAGCTTTTTATGTTGGTCAAACCTCTAGGTCTCTTAGAATAAGGATGACAGAACATCGTAGTGACATGAGAAATAAAAAAGAAATAAATGCTTTATACAGACACATGATACAACATCCCAATGCCCAGTTTATGTTCATGATCATTGACAAAATTCAGGGAGATAGGAACAACCAACAGGGTTGGCACACCATTTTAAACCATAAGGAACAATATTGGATAACCAACCTTGGATGTTTATTCCCCCCAGGTCTGAATGACCATCTGTGAGTTTCATAGAATACTGGAGGATTTCATAATCATGGACACAACATCAAACATTTATAATGATCAAGAATCAGCACGAACCATTCAATGGTGGTTAGGCCTACCAACACTCAGATTATACTCAATAAAGCATGATAAGTAATTGCTCAGGATATGAACATGTATATGTATGGTTTGGTATTCGTATCTGGTATGATGGCTTCAAACATTGAGTATTGTACAATTACAATGTTGAATTTGTACTTTCTACAAGCATATTATTTCTATTCATTATAATCTATAATATAGCTGACAATGAGGCCATTATATTCTTTTGGCCTTATTTTGTAATATATTATATGATCAGTACTTGGTTCATTATTATTTTGTTCTTTTGAACATGTGGTTATTACCCTTCAAAACATATATATACTAGTGGTATATATTTTCTGCTGTTTAATACTGTTATATGCATTCATAAATATTGACTATGGTATTGGTTTATTACTTTGTAATATGTATGTTCATATGATGGCTTACTTCCAGAGCTTTGATTGTTATCTTTAAAAATATAACTTAATATCTACACCTCTGGCATTTTATGTCACTGGTCATATGCTTTAATCAAGAAGGAATATGCACTTGGAGACTCCAGTCACTGGATGGTGCTGTTATACTGCTTCCAGGTAATTAGAGACTAGTATAAATGCAGGCTGCTACATTTCGTTCAAAAAAACTTTATTGTATTCATTGATAAAGGCTGAATAGCCAAAACCGGTCTGGATTTGGAGAAATTATAAATAAATAATCATTATTTCTTCATTACTGCGTGTTCACTATCGTTTTTTGCTGGTCGTTGGTGGTTTACATTGTTGATTTGACACTGCACGCCATCCTTGCGGAGCATATGGTTGTTTGCAGGTATCACATGCACCACAGGGGTCATACAGAGGTTATATGGGCAAAGGGGATGTGGAGGTGTCTGACATCAGACAGCATGCTTCAGTATGCCAGTGGGAGTTGTAGTGAGTGTGAATGTGATCATACACATCATACAACACACACACACACACACACACACACACACACACACACACACATATGGTGCCAGTACTGACATGCATGGGTGCATTGCTTCACGAGTATGTAGTGGTCGACTGCACCAGATGGCTATACAAGGCTAGGTGATGGGTATACCTTGGAATCAGGCCACATGTCAATGGTCTGCATTGTGGCTCAGGGGTGTAGTTTCTGCATTTGCCCACACAGGTGAGTACTGTATTCGTCATCCAGTCACCTGGGTGACTATTGTGTGTGGCCAATGCTGTGCATTGCTTGCCATGTTTGTGTTCCTTAGTCCATCACATGGATGGTGTCTTGGATGTGCACACCTCCCACATGCATGTACAGTGACATGTGGAACTGTACTTGGGGTGTCTGGCCCATGTTCTGTACACAGATTGTTATCATCAGATGTGCCAGTCCTGGCCTCATGGAGCGGGAACTGTTACTGTTTACTCTGCACCAACATTGATAGCATGATACCAGTATTCCCTGGTGTCAGTGGCATCTGTCCATACATGGCATAATTTTCAGGCATGGTATGCCCTTTGTGGGTCACATTTGATGGCATCACAGGTGTTGCAGGAGTCCAGTGGGGAACATGGGGAAGGTGCACGGTCGGCATGTACATGCCTATTGGACTGATGGACAGGGTGCCATGCCCTCTGTTGCCTACTGCAGTCACACCATGGTTACTATCAGTGAGCAATATGCATGGTACTACCAAAATAGCGGCTGTTGCCTAGGCAAGTGTGTGTGTGTGTGTGTGTGTGTGTGTGTGTGTGTGTGTGTGTGTGTGTGTGTGTGTGTGTGTGTGAGAGACATGGGTTGAAAATGTTCTCTGGGTAATACTAGTGTTGCTAACTTTGTTCACCTCACCTTGATGTCACATGTAGGAATATGGATTTGCACACCAGCCTCTCAGCTATTTCACATCTGTTATCCCTGTATGGTGGACATTGTGATATATACTAGGGCCACCATATAAGAATTTTGCATTGAGTCCAGTTGTTACACACTCACAACCAGTTCCACACAGGATATGGATTCCAAACACAGACACACACACACACCTGTCATGTCTGGGATTAGAACTCCTACCTAACTAGTTTATTACACTACAGCACTATGCAGTTATGGGAGGCACCATGGAGATTATTGGAGTACTCCTTCCCCAAAGGTGTATTTCACCATGACTGACAGCAGGATTGCCAAAGTAGGCATTTGAATTGTAGTGAGTGTGACTAGCCTAAAATGCATTGCTCCCTGCATAGACATAGAAACACACACAAAACATCCACAACTGCCATGTGTGGGAATAGAATCCCTACCATAGCTCTATATCATACAATAGCATGAAGCTGTTATAGGATGCACCACAGGGATTACTGGAGTACTCCTTCCCCAAAGGTGTATTTCACAGTGACTGACATCAACAGGATTGCCAAAGTAGGGCATTTGAATTGTAGTGAGTGTGACTAGCCTAAAATGCATTGCTCCCTACACAGACATAGAAATACACACAAAACATCCACAACTGTTATGTGTGTGAATAGAACCCCCACCAGAGTTATTTCACAGTGACTGATGTCAGCAGGATTGTCAAAGTTGGGCATTTGAATTGTAGTGAGTGTGGCTAGACTAAAATGCATTGCTCCCTACACAGACATAGAAAAACACACAAAACATCCACAACTACCATGTGTGGGGATAGAACCCCTACCAGAGTTCTATATCACACTACAGCATGAAGCCGTTATTAGGAAGCACCACGGGAATTACTGGAGTACTCCTTTCCCAAAGGTGTATTTCACAGTGATTGACATCAGCAGGATTGCCAAAGTAGGGCATCTGAATTGTAGTGAATGTGACTAGCCTAAAATGCATTGTTCCCTACACAGACATAGAAACACACACAAAACATCCACAACTGCCATGTGTGGAAAGAGAACCCATACCAGAGTTCTATATCACACTACAGCATGAAGCTGTTATAGGATGCACCACGGGGATTACTGGAGTATCCCTTCCCCAGAGGTGTATTTCACAGTGATTGACATCAGCAGGATTGCCAAAGTAGGGCATCTGAATTGTAGTGAATGTGACTAGCCTAAAATGCATTGTTCCCTATACAGACATAGAAACACACACAAAACATCCACAACTGCCATGTGTGGGGATAGAACCCCTACCAGAGATCTATATCACACTACGGCATGAAGCTATTATAGGATGCACCACAGGAATTACTGGAGTACTCCTTCCCCAAAGCTGTATTTCACAGTGATTGACATCAGCAGGATTGCTAAAGTATGACATTTGAATTGTAGTGCATGTAACTAGCCTAAAAAGCATTGCTCTCTTCACAGCCAGACACACACACACACACACACACACTTGCCATGTCTGGGATGAGAACTCCTACCTAACTAGTTTATCACACTACACCAGTACGCAGTTATAGGACGCGTCATGGAGATTACTGGCCTAAACCTTTCCGAAAGGTGTATTTCGCAGTGGATAACATCAGCAGCCTTGCCAAAATAGGCCAGTTGAATTGCAGTGAGTGTGACTGGACTAAAAAGCATCACTCTCTACACAGATAGAGAAACACATACACAGTTGGCATATCTGGGATTAGAACTCTTACCTAACTAGTTTATCACACTACAACAGTACGCAGTTATAGGATGCACCACATAGATTACTGGTCTACATCTTTCCAAAAGGTGTATTTCATAGTGAATGACATCAGCAGCCTTGCCAAAGTAGGGCAGTTGAATTATAGTGAGTGTGACTAACTTAAAAAGGCATTGCTCTCTACACAGACAGACAGACACACACACACACAAACACACACACATTTGCTAGGTCTGGGATTGGAACTCCTACCTAACTAGTTTATCACACTACAGCAGTACGCAGTTATGGGTCGCACCACAGAGATCACTGGGCTACACCTTTCCCAAGGGTGTATTTCAAAGTGGATGACCTCAGCAGGTTTGTCATAGGAGGGCTATGGGAGGGCAGTGTGTGTGCATGGGCCATAACTCATTCATCTAGAGGTTGACACACCACACACGGGCACACGCAAGGTTAAATTTCACAGGTACGTGTATAGAGCTACTAGATGACTACTTCCTTGTACAGTCATGTTGCACAGCTAGCATTTGCACCACATAGTCTGTAATTCTGATGGATACTGGTGGCTAATGTCTACAGTGAGTGACATTTACACCTCATGTAGTTGTAGCCATTTGGCTGTCTGCTGGGGGGGACAGGCCTCATAATGGATAGCTCCTTGTCTCAGTCACTCTCTTCCACACATCTATGTACATCTACTTTTGGCTTATTATAGTGTGTTGTCCTTGGATATGTGTCTGTATTCCTATCCACTGTGTGAGCAAGGCATGACTGGTGAATACAGAGGAGTGTATGCACTAACATCTGCAAATGGCAGATATGTATGGTCCACTGTTGTTTGTAGACATGGGCTTCATTTAAGTGTGTGAGCATGCCCAGTATGACCTTTCATTATGTTGTTGTCTGACATTGCCTTCATTTCTCTAAGTGTGTGAGCATGCCCAGTATGGCCTTCTGTATTAAATGTGTGGATCGATTCAAGGTAGTTTGTACTCCAGTGCAGACCTTTGTGTTGTACACCTACAGGTAGCAAACTGTTTCTGCAGGGTTTCCCTCGATCATTTGGAATATGGGAACACACTGTGCAGGGGATGTTGTGTACTGTAGGTGATTGTGTCTGTGCTGCTTCAGCTGCATGGTACTGCTGTTAGCAGAGATATTCAGACATGTGTACTGTTATACACCATGATGTTTTCTGTCCTCATGTACTGTCAGGTGGACATTATTGCTCACAGTGATGTCTTGGGGGACAAGGGGGACTGCAGCTGTGTCCAGTATTGTGGCAGACACCTACGTATTCATGGTAAGTTATGCCATTCTGGAGGGGGAGTTGCAGACATGTGCTGCTGGGTCTGTGTATCCAGTTCAGCACCTTGGTACAGTGCTGGCAGAGAATCCCATACTTGTATACCCATCGACATTAAAGTATGGCCTTATCTTGCTGTGGCAATGCCTCACAGCTGTACTGATTCACCCAGGTTACCCAGAGGAAGGGGCCATGGGTCAGGACATTACCCCTATTGTGGTGTATGGTTAGGTGTGTAGCCACCCATTTATGTGTCTGCAGCCAAGGATAGTGCCTGCACACAGCTTGGTGTCAGACCCTGCACATTCCATGCTGCCCATGCTCCCACCCCCCCTTCTGTTATTCCAACCTCTTCCATACATTATGCATACATTCTCTGATACTTTCCCTGAGGGTATCACCCCATCACAGGTGGGTGTTAGTATTGGTCCACAGTTCATGCAGTGGGACATGGTGGACATGTTACTGTGGTGTGTCCACATGGCTTTGCATATGGCTTATGTGGAGTGTGTTATGTTGTTATTTGGGTGTCCATGACATAACATGCATTGGCAGTACGTGTGAGACACAGGCCTTTGGCAGAGGCCTGTGGGCCATTAGAAGTTGCTGCGGGCCAAATGTGGCAGGCCGTTGCATTCTGTCAGTCCTACAGTCTCAGACCACCATACAGTATATTCCCCTGGGATGACAGGGTAGGTGTGATAAGTGTTCATGCCAGTGCCTTCTATCAGTCTTGATCAGGTGGTGTGGATGCTGGCAGGGTGCTACCTACAGCTAGGGACACACCTGCTTGGGACACCTGCACTGCATGCTGCATTCTTTTACTATTGCCATATACAGGTGGGATCATATTGTACCCATTCTCCACAGCAGGGATATGACCAGAGACGTACCCGTGGGTTGTATTTGCGTGAGCTGGGTGCATGTGTGATATGGCCACTACTTGCATCTGACACACATATATGCATGGAGCATTCCAGTCATGCTGGCATGTGCAGGTACATCAGCTGTTTCCCAATACATCAGTCCTATCTCCTTTGTGATCTGCAAGTGTTCGGGCAGACATCACCAGTATCCCCTACTAAAGGACCAGTTAATCTGATGCATTTCTGTATGTACAATTCCAAGGGTGTCTCCATTTCACAGTGACACAATATATACTGTATGTCTGGGGTACTTTCCCCTGTGTACTGCTTGTATATCTAGCCCAACAGCCATGCCATGTCAGTCTTTCAGATGATGATACATATTACTATCATATATTTACAACGGATTACTACTAGCATGTGTTATACTGGTGGGAATTGTCTTTGGCACTGCAGTTGTGAAGGCTTATCCCTGTCATCAGCAGTAGTGGGCAATGGCCACCAGGTCTTGCCTCAACATGCATACATACTGACCACTCTCACGCAATATGAAACACACACCAACCTAACACACACACAGACCTGCATATTGTGCAAATGCTACAACCTATCCTGCTACATTGGCCATCTCTGGGCATCTGTGCTCCACTGGTATTATACCTACTTATACATGTTACTACATTTCGACACAGGATTGGGGGGGCACACCTGACTGTTACTACATTTCTATACTGGATTGAGGGAAGGGGCACACCTGACTGTTTTTACATTTCTACATAGGATTGTGGGGGGGGGACACCTGACTGTTTCTACATTTCTACACAAGATTGGGGGGCGCAGGTGACTGTTACTACATTTCTACACAGGATTGGGGGGTACACCTGACTGTTTCTACATTTCTACACATGATTGGGGGGCACACCTGACTGTTTCTAAATGTCTACATAGGATGGGGGGGGCACACCTGGCAATTGTACACATTTGCTATGACTGCACTGGTATGTCAGGTATTCCATTTCATTCTGTATTCTAATCTATCATGCTGACTAGAGGCATATCAGTGTACTACAGGTCTTAGCTTTGGTTGACCTACATATTAGTGTCTGACTTCCTACCCTTCAGAACTAACATACCACTGCCTGACCTGCTGTAGTCTGTCTGTGTAGGCCTGGGGGGAGGTTACCCAAAGGCATCATTCAGAGTCCATAGCACAGCCTCTGTTTGTGTTTGTATACACCTGTCCTGCTGGCTGAGACTGTTGTTGGGTATGTGAACCTGGCATGTGTGAGTCATGATGGCCAGCACATTTCCTGCAGTGAGTTTTGTTGCCCTGTGTAGTACTGGCTACTATGGTGACTCCAGTATTTGTTACTGATATCATGGTACCACTATGGGTGTCTACTATCTGCTGGCATACCATTCAGCCACCAAATTTCTTTGCATGCTCACATCCATACCATAGATACAGGTAATAACACATTCTACTCCATTCAGCAATTGGTAGTTTGATTGACTTACCTTGTGGGTGTGCCAGTATTGAGGATGGTGCTGGAGGACTGCCTATGTCAGATGCACGTAGTACACTCTCTATACATGGTTGAGCACAAGTAGTGTCATGTTTGGGATCCCTTTTACTGTATGTGCGAGTCAGAGAGAGGTGTCATTCCCTGGGTCCCTACTGTGTCAGTGTATGTGCTATGCGTTACTTCTTTGTCAAGGCCAGGGCATATTGGGCATGCCTCCATCTGCCTACTGGGGCAGGCTCAGGTTGTTCCTCCTCTAAGTCACTCTGTGCCTGTGCAGGCCTTGGCATTGGTGGGGGGCTGTATGGCCCTGCCCCATGCTGTTCCTGCTGCACCTGTTTCCGCAAGATCATATTGTGTAGCATGGCACATACCATAACAATTTGAGTACATGTAGCTGGTGAGTACTGCAAGGCTCCACAAAATGTGTCCAGGCACCAGAACCATGACTTGAGCATCCCAAACACATGTTCTAGTATATATCTGGTCTGTGCATGTGCCTCATTATGGCGTTCTTGTTCGGGTGTGTGTGCATTTCTGATTGGTGTCAACAGCTACTGGTCCGGTGCGTAATCAGCATCCCCCACTAGGTGACCGTAAGGGATGTCCCCACTGGCAAATCTCTGGTACAGCTGCGTCAGATGCCAGATGTGGGAATCATGATAGCTTCCAGGGCAGCCAACACACACATTCATTATAATGCCTTGGGCATCGCACACAACCTGGCAGTTGATGGAGGGGTAGCCCTTGTGGTTGATGAAGACCCTACCCTACTCTCCAGGTGGTGCTTTGATGCATATGTGCATGCAGCCTATAGCACCCACTACCTCAGGGTATTCTGCTATTTGGTGGAAAAGACATATATTGCTGACCAACATCTCATGGGTGTTGAGGAAATATACATGCTCACCAGAATGTGCTGACATGGCATCCAGGAACTCGTGGAATACTCTGGATGCTGATGCCTGTAAGATCCCCATGATATCCCCAGTTGAGCTTTGGGAGGTACCTGTGGCTAGTATTCCTAGGCCTAAACATACCTTGGTATCCACTGGGATGGGTTCCCCTGTGTAAGTTCGGTTTGTCAGGTGTGGCTGGCACAGCTCAACAATTTGCTGTAGGAGGTCCTTGTCCACCCTATAGCACTCCACTATCTCCAGCTCATGTAGCCCCTGGTAGGGTACCCTGGGTCTGTACACCCTTCTCCGTCTCCTCACTGGGGGTTGGTCGACAGCATTCACATCCTCACCACCCTCAGCCTGTTGCACATGTTGTTGTATGATGCCTGCTGCAGCCCCTATCATTTTATAGTTTTGTTTGTTAAAAGTTTCCCACTTGTATACACCAGTGGTGTAGAGTATGGGAAAAACCAGAGGGGAAGGTGTTTGCATAGTTTATAGTTGTGTTCTGGGCTGGGCTGGTCTGCAGCCTGTGTAATTGGCTGATTCTGATACATTTCACCTGCCGCCTATGCTAGTTCTCCTTGATTAACTTCCTACTACTGTTTTCCCTTCCCAATGCCTTCCTGTTTAAGCCCAGGGGTGCGCCTCACAAACACAGTGCTGAAATGTGCACAGAACTGCTATTTCCTGGTTTACTTTTTTTTTCTTTAAAACCCAGTGTGCGGCGCGCACACCCACTTAGGCAATGTAAAGAGTGCTAGGCAGACTCAGACACACCCCTTGCCTAGCTGTGCTAAGCTAGGAGCAAACCTGAGCCACAGGGCTCCAATCTGCTTACAGTATGCCTGACACCCCCCCCCCATGATGTCAACTAACTCCTAGGCTTGCACCAAGCTATTCCTGCTCTTACACTTTTGGGAGCTGACTAGCATGCTGGGGAAATCTGGGATTTACTATCATTCCCCTCATTTGCATAGGATTGCCTGCTAATGCATAGTTACATGTCTCACACTGAGCCTCCCCCTTAGCAACCACTATATACTGGCCATGTTGTCTTCTGCCTGCCATTGACTATAATGGCAGAATGGTGATTTTAGTTAGAATGCTTATTTTAGGTTTATTTTCTTATTTTCCCCTCGATCCCATTTGCGTGCCCCTGAGGTACAACAGCAGAGATCTGCTAAAAAAAAATAAAAGTTGATTTTTATGTTTTCACCTGTTTTCCATGCCAATGGCCTTATACTTGGCCATTGGCATGCTTTCTAAATGATATCCACCCTTTATTTGGAGCTGTCATGGCTCCATTTTGGAATTTGCATAAATGTACTCTGTTACTGGCGGAGTACATTTCTGCAGATTACACTTGTCCTGCACGGCTGGTTTTCAGCTTCCTGGATCGCAAATTCACCTCATTTGCATGGAGGGCTGAGTCTGTGCAGGATTAGTGCAGGAGCGCTCATGCACACCCCTACAGGCTATTCCTGGATCGCACGGCAGACATATTGCCTGCTGGAGCTCCTGCACTAATCCTGCACACTGTGCAAGGCTTGCAGAATCTGGGGGATTGTTTTACCTTTTTGTCACATAAGCAGCTCGACTGAAGAAACTCCAGCTGTACTCGGTTGCATACCACCTACTCAGAGGTGATCTCTGCCTGACATACAAGGCCATGTCCAAACCAGAATTGAGGGATATGCTCCACCTAAAGAAAACCATATCCCCTCGAGCCACACACTCTAGGGATCTGAACCTCACCACAACAATAAATAGGATGTGCAGGAGTGATAGATTCCTGTCCCAGAGACTTCCCATGCTCTGGAACAAGATTCCAATCTACATTAGGAAGAGCTCCTCGCTAACCCTCTTCAAGAGAAACCTTGACGAGTGGATGGGAAACAGAAAGTTTACCCCGGGGATCACTTCAATGTCTCTGCTAGACAGAGGCACAGGGAATTAATCTAAGGGGTTGCAAAAGCCAGCACATTCCGGCTAGGCTTATAAATGCCTTCAGGCAGATAGCCTAGTACCTACCTACTTATGAACCTATGAACTGACAATCATATTTTACCAGGAGTTTACCACACACACAGATACTAAGAAGTATGCACACACTAACGCACACACCCACACAGACAGACACACACACACACACACACACACACACACACACACACACACACACACACACACACACACACATACACACACACTCACATCACCAGAAGCGACTGCATGTCACTGTCTGCCACATCCATTTGTGAACTGTGTTATAGTCTTTTTTAAGGATGACAATGGGTGTTAACATACATATGCCAGTTACAGTTATCACATTTTTATTTCCTAAAGGAAATTTTGGTATTAACAACAAATGCTTTACTACCCTTTCACATACACATTCCATTCACACAATAAGGAACCAGCAGTACAAAACATTACTTTTTTTTTTATTAAGACTGTCTGAGATGCATCAACAGACAGTAAAGTAAAACCAACTTCTTTTTAAAGATTTTTCTCTGACAATTTTCCTTAGTCCTGATTGGAAATATGTTTTACTACCAGAGTTTTCAGCTTCACTTTGAGGCACAGAGTTCAATAAAATTCCAGTGAACAAAGAATATTATTTGTGCACCATGCCTGCTCACTATCAGAAATGCGAAAGACGAACTCACAAGTTTCAACACACTGAAAAATAAACTGTAATGCAAATAAAAACAGGAAATTGTGAAGCACACTATTATACATTTAAAGTATTTACAGGCTTTTCCCACCCATCTGTAACCACCATTATGGGGCTGTACTATGTTATGTACCACTGCAGCTTATATATCTATGTATATATATATATATATATATATATATATATATATATATATATATATATATATATATATATATATATATGGGTCTACCGGATAAGACTGAAAAGTCACAACGTTGCATCCACAAGACCGAGATGAAATTGATGAAACCACACATGAACAAATGCCCGGAACGCCGACACACAAACTCTGGGTAAGTAACCTCATGGCCAGAACAACAAAACAAAAAACTGTATAATGTAGCAAATTAAACCCACCCATGTAGGCCCCTCACACCCCACCAACTAAATATACCAATTCATAGATCGCACTACAGTGGGGAAAGGGCAAAGTTCACCATGAAGGACAAGTGGTTACTTATTCAGAGTTTGTTGGTCATTGTTCCAGGTGTTCGTTCATGTGTGGTTTCGGCATTTTCGTCTCGGTCTTGTTGGAGCTTTTTGGGGTTGTTAGGTAGACATTTATATAGATATATATATATATATATATATATATATATATATATACACACACACACACACACACACACACACACACACACACACACACACACACACACACACACACACACACACACACACACACACACACACACACACACACACACACACACACACACACATATATATATATATATATATATATATATATATATATACACACACACACACACACACACACACACACACACACACATATATATATATATATATATATATATATATATATGTATGTGTGTGTGTGTGTGTGTGTGTATCTATGGATATACTTACACACACACACAAATATATATATATATATATATATATATATATATATATATATATATATATATAGGGTTCCACTTTATAATCTCGAAATACTGAAATCTCGAATTTCAGTATCTCGAGACCATAAAGTAGAATTTTGAAAATACCAAAACTCCATAAGCGCGAATCTGGAAATGTCAAATTCGTAGTTATGGTGCTCCAGTATTTGACTGTGGATGTAGTTCGTGTAGGATGTATCGTGTAGTGTGTGTATTTAGCTGGTATGTCAGGTAAGTGAGTGTTTTGTTGGGTTTTAGGTATTTGTTTGAGTGTATGTGAGTGTGTTTGGCAGGTTTATGTGTGGGTTAGGGTAGTGTAGGTTTTTGGTTTGTGTTTTTGTGTTTGTGTCTGTTTTTGTTTGTTGTTTTTTTGTAGTGTGGGTTGGATGATGTATGGGTTTGTTCTTCATTATAGAGGAATACTCTGATATAGTTAGTGCTGCATCAAATTTAGTATATATTACTCCTGTTTGGGAGATTCAGTTTTTCTGTTGACAGGATTACAGGATTACAGATATGATACTTAGAATTTCTGTGGGTATCCCACAAACAGAAGTAACTTTTTGCTGTCACATGGTAAAAAAACAAATTCCAGATCTAGTAAAAAAATAAATCCAAAGGAAATGGCAGAAGATGAAGAAATCAATAAATCAGCATCAGTGCAGATCAAAATAGCGTACAAAAGTATTTAATAACCGCTTTCATCTCACGACTTCATCAGAATACTCTTCCTTTGGATTTATTTGTTTTTTGTGCTACTTTTGGTTCATCTAGTAAAAAAATGTTTAACATCAGAATGTAGGCATACTCCAGCAGGGTGATATATTTCCTTAAGAAATAGATATCTGATTAAGGTGAGAGACAAAAAATATAAGAAATGGAAGAGAGGTTGAACTACAACTTTGAAAACTGAAATAAACAAGCTGGGCAAACAGATTAAGCATAGTGTGAGACATGATCAAGAAAAATTTGAAGAATATTTATATTTATATTTATATAAATATATTGGGCATAATAGGAAGCCTTTTTATAGATACATAATATGTGGAAGGAGTAAAGACACACAGATTGATAAACCATGATTCTAAAATTTATTCTCAGGCACAACAGATTATAGATATATTTACAAAATCTTACACCAAACAGTTTGGCTCCACAAAATGGATGATATGTTATCCTAGTGACATCCAGGTAACCCCAGATACTGGAATCAAATTAGATTATATTGAAAAAGAACTGCACAAACTGGATCCAAACAAAGCACAGGGAGGAGATGGAATTAGTAACAATGACCTGAGAACACATCAGCAAGAAGTTACAGTACCATTATATTTATTATTCACTAGGTCATATAAATATGAAGAGATTCCTCAAGATTGGAAACATGCACTTATTAAACCTGTCTTTAAGGAAAGGGGAGTAGGACAAACCCAGAGTCATATAGACCCTTAAGTCTATTTTCATGTTGTGGAAAAATAATGGAGAAGGCAATATTGGATAAGTTATTGTCAGAACTGGATAGGTTGGGACTTGAAACCATATATCAGCCTGCATATGTTGAAAACAGGTCTATTACCACCTGTAACATGATGTTTAGTAAGAATATAATAGCTATGAATGAAAAATGGTGCTGTGATGTAATTTATTTATACTTAACTTCCACATTTGACATGGTCATACACAAACACTGATCAATAAATTAGTACAACTAGGTATTGATGTACTCTTGATAAGACGGATAGCTGCATGGTTTACAAATAGGACATGGTAAGTATCATACTGCAACTGGACAGGCGAAATCCTTGGTTACAGTCAGGGTGTCACACAGGTCTCTGTCCTAGGCCATTACTTATTTAGATTGTGGGCTGGATTTACGAAAGCTTGCACGGAGTGCAAGAAGAGTGTAGGAGGCCACAGCGGCAATATGTCTGCCGTGTGATCCAGGTACAGCCGGCAGGGGGCGTGCACGAGAGCTGCTAAAGCTACTCTTGCATGGACAGCATCATGGTATGCAAATTACTTCATTTGCTGGTGAAAGCCATGCAAATGAGGTAAATTTGCGATCCAGGAAACACTAACATGTCCGTGGAAGATTAGTGTTAGCTGCAGAAATGTACTCCGTTGGTAACGGAGTACCGTTCTGCAAATAGCTAAACGGAGCTATGACAGCTCCAAATAAAGGATGCATACAGTTGAGGAAGCATGCCAATGGCCAAATATAAGGCCATTGGCATTTATAAATGTTTAAAAATATAACAATTTTACTTTTTTATTCCCCGATCTCCGATGTTTAAGCATAGCGCAACACCGCGCAAATGTGTGGCGCTTATAAAAACAAGAAAATAATTTTAAAAAAGCCAAAAATAGGCATTTCCACTAAAAAGCTTATTCTGCCATGCAGGTGAATGGCAGGCTGAAGACAACATGGCCACTGAGTGGTGGTTGCTAAGGGGGGGGGAAGCTCAGTGTGAGAGATGTAACCATGCATTAGTAGGCAATCCTATGCAAATGAGGATAAGAATAGTGAATCCCAATTTTCCCCAGCATGTGAGCCATGTCCCAAGAGTGTAAGAGTAGGAGTAGGTGAGTAGTAGAGTAGAAAAAAAGCAGACTTCACTCTTCTTAAGACTGAGATGGTATCCTTTAAGCCCACTGTGCCAGTGGATACCACATCCCACAATGCTGAATCCTTCACAAATGCTTTCTATGGACATCTCCAAGAATGCATGGATCATGCAATCCCAAATAAATCCAAGTCCCTCTCCACCAAAGGCAAGCGTCCTGTCTGGTGGACCTCAGCCATTAACAAATTGTATAACAAAAGAAGGAAGCTACTGCACGCCAGAGCAAAATCCCATGTAGGGAAGACATCTCTGATCAACATTAGCAGAAAACTACGTTCTCTCATAAAACATCCAAGGCCAACTTTGAGAGAAAAATCGCTAAGGACACTAAAGATAACCACAAAGCCTTCTTCAGCTATGTTAGAAACCTGGAAACCCTCAGATATGCTCAGAGTTAGTTCACAACAACAAAAATTACACTGAACCCACAGATATTGCCAACATTATGGCTGACAGGTTCAGTGCAAATTTCTCCCCTCCCTCACCCCCAAAAGAAGAAATACTTATCCCAGCTGAATGTAATCTCCCTGTCATCTCAGATGTCCAAGTGAGAACCGCCCTAAACAAAGCTAAAAACACAGCATCAATGGAACCTGACGGTATCCCGGGTTGCGTGTTACGTGAACTCCAAGAGGAGCTAAACCCACAAATAAAAATGCTATTTAACCTTAGCCTTACTTCAGGATATGTACCTGAACACTGGCGTACAGCAACAGTGGTCCCACTCCACAAATGGGGTACCTCTACAGACCCTGGGAATTACCGCCCCATAAGCTTAACCAGCCTGGTCTGCAAAGCTATGGAAAGAATCATTATGGAACTCATAAACAGAGACATAAGGGGACCTACAGACACTTAACACCACCCAGTTCGGCTTTGTAAAGGGCAGATCCTGCCTTTTGAACCTGGTTGACTTTTTTGAAACAGTCACTAGAGCCATTGATGAGGACAAAGCAGTCCATACAGCCTACCTGGACTTGGCTAAGGCCTTTGACATAATACCCCACTCAGGCATCATAGATAAGCTCAACAGCTTAAACGTAAACCCTTATGTCACTAGATGGGTTGCAAACTGGCTAAAGGACAGAACCCATAAAGTTAAAATCGCTGGAGCAATGTCAGACTCAAAGCCAGTCACAACTGGTGTCCCACAGGGATCTGTCCTGGGACCCCTCTTGTTCGGCATTTATTTCTCAGATGTTAAAGCAAACATGGGAGGGTTGTGGCTGACAAAGTTCGCAGATGACTGCAAACTAGGCGCCATAGTCGATACACCAGCGGACACATACATCCTACAAAAAGGCCTCACAGAAACGGACAACTGGTGTCGGAGTCACGGCCTTAAACTAAATGCCAAAAATGTATAGTCATCCCTTTGGGAAAACAAAGTACCCACAAATTATCACATAGACAGCAACCCACTGAGTATGGAAAAAGAAATCAGAGACCTAGGGACCCAAGTCGACAGCGACCTCTCATTTGACACCCACGTTACCAAAGTGGTTAGAAAAACATTCTACCTTGCACACCTCATCATGAAGGGATTCACATCCAGATCCAAGGATGTCATTGTACCCCTATACTCCTCCCTCATCAGACCCATGATTGAGTACAATGCCCCATTTGGTATGTACCTCACCTGGCATTTGCAACAGCTGGAGAGACCACAAAAGTACCTCACCAAGAGGATCAAGGGTCTCCAACATATGTCTTATTCTGCCAGACTAAAGAAACTTCAGCTCTATTCAGTAGCATACCGCCTGCTCAGAGGTGATCTCTGCCTGACGTACAAGGCCATGTCCAATCAGGATCTGATGGACATGCTCCACCTCAAAAATCCAAATCCATCAGGACCACGAGAGCTAAAGACTTAAACCTCGGCACAAGTATGAATAGGACATGCTGGAGGGATAGATTCATAACCCAGAGGCTTCCCATGCTTTGGAACAAGATCCCAGTTCGTATTAGGCAGAGCCCTCACTGACTCTCTTCAAGAGAAATCTTGATGAGTGGATGGGAGATCGTAAGTTTACCCCAGAGGTCACATCTGTGTCACTGCTAGACAGGGGCACAGTAAACTAATTCTATTATATAAGGGGACCTTCACTGTGTCACTACTAGACAGAGGCACAGTATTCTAAATTTATTCTGTACATTTTTTGTACCATTTCATGGGGTGGCAAAAGCCACATCACTATGGCTAGGCTTACAAATGCCCCAGGGCAGCTAGCCTAGTACTATACTATGAAACTATGAAACTATGAATATAGGTGACATCATGAGGGGTGTGTCAGACAGGCTGTAAGCTAATTGGAGCACAATGGCTTATGTTTGCTTTGAGTTGCTCAGGTATGTGTTGGACTAAGAATACTAGCTACAGGTACCTTTCAAAGACAAACTGGTGATATGGTGGGGATTTCACAGGCATCAGCATCCAGGGTACTCCACCAGTTCCTGGATGCCATCTCAGCACATGTCGGTGACCAGGTATATTTCCCCAATTCCCATGTGGCATTGGCCAGAAATATGCATCTTTTCCACCAAATAGCAGAATACCCTGAGGTAGTGGGTGCAATAGACCGCACGCACATACGCATCAAAGTACCACCTGGTAAGTGGGGTAGGGTCTACATCAACTGCAAGGGCTTCCCCTCCATCAACTGCCAGGTTGTGTGTGATGCCCAGGGCATAATAATGAATGTGTGCGCTGGCTGCCCTGGAAGCTATCATGATTCCCACATCTGGCATCTGACACAGCTGTACCAGAGATTTGTCAATGGGGACATCCCTGATGGTCACCTAGTGGGGGATGCTGGATACGCACTGGAGCCGTGGCTGATGACACCCATCAGAAATGCACACACACCTGAACAAGAACTCCATAATGAGGCACACGCACAAACAAAAAACATAATTGAGCGTGTGTTTGGGATGCTCAAGTCACAATTCCGGTGCCTGGACACATCTAGTGGAGCCTTGCAGCACTCACCAACTACATATACCCAAATTGTTATCATGTGTGCCATGCTACACAATATGATCCTGCGGAAACAGCTGCAGCAGGAACAGCATGGGGCAGGGCCAAACAGCCCCCCACCATTGCCAAGGCCTGCACAGGCACAGCATGACTCAGAGGAGGAACAACCTGAGCCTGCCCTAGTAGGCAGAAGGAGGAGTGCCCAGTATGCCCTGGCTTTGGCAAAGAGGCAACGCATAGCACATACACTGACTCAGTAGGAACCCTGGAAATGACACTTCTCTCTGACTCACACATACAGTAAAAGGGATGCTTAACTTGACACTACCTGTTTTCAAACATGTATAGGGAGTGTACTATGTGCATCCGACATAGGCAGCCCTGCAGCACCACCTGAGGCATGAGTGCCCTATTTTAAGCAATATAAAGCACTGCTAAGCACATTTTACCAGTATTGAGCATATTTAAATGCAACTGCACGTAGCTGCGCACCACGCTAACCAGCGCAATGTAGGGCAACGTCGGGCAACATTGGGCAATGTTGGGCAAATTCGGGTAAACACACTCACACCTGCTTTACTGTTCCTTAACCAGTCAGGTCTGCCCAGCAGGAAAATAAAAAGCGGTGACAGGGCTTGAACTCAGGATACTGTGCACTATAGTCACAATACTGAACCACTAAGCCATGACAGCATTTTACTGGCACAGACACAACTTACGTCACTCACACATACCAGTTGGTGGATCACATACCTAACAGTCACAGCCAGCAGGACAATTGTAGACAAACGCAAACACAAACAAATGCTGTATCATGCCCTCTGAAGAGGTATATAAGTAACCTCCCCCCAGGCCTATGCAGACAGATAACAGCAGGCCAGGCAGTGCGATGTGGGTTGGGTAGGCCATGAAGTCACAAAAAAAAAAAACTTTTAATTTTTAAGTG
>NC_056729.1:911100262-911124394 GCF_019279795.1 Protopterus annectens
TCTACATACAAAGCAACATATTTTGAGAGTTGCTCACACACACTACTGCTAAGATGGTACACTGGCAGATCTTTCATATAATTATCTAGATATGTTCAGTTGAAAGTATCAGTTATATTTTAACAGCTCCCTACATTTCTGGCAGCACAATGACATTTCTGGGGAACACAATACCAAGCTACTCAAGTGCCAGATTAACCTGTACATGCTGGCCAGGAACCAAGAGTTGAGGGCTGTACATATGCGTACAAGCTACTGGCACCCTCTTCATCCACTTTATATGGGCCTACCCAAGTGTGTTTAATATAACACTACTATTTGTAGAATGCAACAGTACAACAACATATCAAAGAAAATGACACAGACACACTCCATGAATCATACATTTATTAAAGGATTATTACACCTTTATTTATTGGGTTAAAAGACTTTTTGAAGGCTTTCTCATTTATTTTATATAACAGTACATGCAGAATAATTACTAACCTGCCTGATGATGCAGCCTTTGCAACCTATCTTCATGGGCTTGCTGGTTCATAGCCTGGACACCTGCAGCTGTGAAGTAAATGCAGTGATATTGAGACATACCTATCCATAGTGTAGACAAGCATAGCAATTCTTAACTACTTAATACAATGACTACTTACTAAGTACAGGGGCATTAGGCATCGTATGGGATTCCTGGATCCACTGGTCCAGTTGATCCTCCCTACGTCGCTTCAGGTCAAAATAATGGTGCCTGACCTGCTCACCAGTCTGAGGAACACCAGTGGCACTGGTGAGATCACAGGCAAGACTGTTCCAGGCCTCCGTTTTATATTGGGTACCCTGGTACTGGCCCCACAGGAGTCCTTCCTCATGATTGTGGACAAGGAGCCAAAATATTACTTTGGACTCCTGGATGCCCCAGCGTTGCACTCTAAATCGAGTGCCTTCTCCAACACCAGCCATGCTGACTGCAGAAGGAAGCTACAACCAGTTATAGCAAATATTCCTGCCTGTGGAGCTTAAATATGCCTCATTTCCTGCACTTATTTGTGATTGGACAGTTTTGGAAAAACTCAGCTGTAGGCACGCCTGCTTAGCTGATGTTGGCAATGTTTAAAACTCCTTTGATAGATATGTGTCTGTTGAAAGTGCTTGTTTATGAAATGCTGTCATGGCTTAGTGGTTAAGTACTGTGACTAAAGTGCACAGTATATTGAGTTTGAGCCCTGTCACTGCTTTTTATTTTCCTGCTGGGCAGACCTGACTGGTTAAGGTACAGTAAAGGAGGTTTGAGCATGTTTAACCGACTTTGCTCAACTTTGCCCGACTTTGCTCAATGTTGCTCGACGTTGCCCAACATTGCGCTGGTTAGCGCGGTGCGCAGCTACACACAAATACGTTGCATTTGCGCTGGTTAGCGCGGTGCGCAGCTATGCGCAATTGTATTTAAATATGCTCAATAATGGTAAAATGTGCTTAGCAGTGCTTTGTACTGCTTAAAATAGGGTGCTCGTGCCTCAGAATGCATAACCATTTCACCTTCATATATATATAATTCATTCACTACTACATTTAACATTTCAATGCTTTTTACAAAACATATACATAAAAAATGTCAGGAAATATTTTTGTATACAGATTTCCAACAGAAAGTGGAACGTGCAGTAGTGGGACTCAAACTGGGAATGCCTCCTCTTTGTGTGAAGGCTCTAACCACTACGCTATCACTATTTTGCTTAATTTGCATATATTTTTCTTATTATCCTCTTCTGGTGTCTAAGCTGCTAACTGTAGCTAAGCAATGGGCAAACCTGCACAAATACGGGCAGCTATATCGGATGGAAAAAAAATCTTTTTATTTTTAATTTTGTCAGTTGTTTAACATATGGGGAGTGTAGTGCTACATTGTACACATGTGAGCAGACTCACTCATGTAACTCGAAATTGTGGCATTTCTTCATTTTAGGGGCCTTGATTTTTGCACTGCTAGGCAGTCTGACACGCCCCCTACACTCGTCCACGCTCCATGTAAGCTTTAGAGTTGAGGCAGCATGTCCTCATTAATATGCATGGTGTGCTGCCATCATACTCTTACACTGGCGCTTCAGTGTAAGACTAATCTAGTCTTACACGGAAGATTAGTAAATCCGGGGGTGTATCTTTCAGACATAACTTTTTCATCTGATGTGTTCTATAGTCTATATGCAGATGACCTGAAATTGGGTAAACTGATTACATGTGATAAGGCATGCCTGCAAAATAACTTGACTAAATTGACCATTTGGGCACAGGAGAATAATATGCTGATAAACTCATCAAAAACTAAGCATATGAGATTTGAGAGACATAAATTGAAAGGCAAATATTTAATACAGCACATAGTGATTGAAACTGTAGACTCATTCAAGGACCTGGGTATATGGGTAGATCCAGCTATGAGTTTTTCTAATCATGTCAGCCAATTGGTTAATGATAGTTATAGAACTATAGGCTGTATAAAAGATTTATAAAGTCTAGGAAATCAAAAATAATGAAGTCATTGTTTGTTAGTTACATTAGACCTAAACTTGAGTATGGAATAACAATATGGAAACCCTATAAGAAAACAAGCATGAGTAAACCAGAAAGAGTACAGAGGATATATACCAAGGGCATCCATGGATGTGAAAATTTAAGTTATTATGAAAGACTAAAATATCTGAACTTGTACAGTGTCTCTTACAGATATCTAAGAGGAGATCTTATTGAGGTATATAGGTCATTTACAGACAACTATCTCTTGGAATGCTTGGGGTTATCAAAAGTAATAGAGAATCATCAGACAACCTATGTAGAAGATTCTATAGGAATGAGAAGTGTGCTAATTGGTTCTCTGACAAAGTAGTTGATGTATGGAACAGACTACCAAATGACATTAAAGTAAGTACTAGTTTAGATATTTTTAACATCAGCCTGGACACTTATTATGGGAACACGTGTTTTGGTATACTGGCAAGTTAGAAGGGCATTAATGCCCATGCTTGAAATATTTGTATGTATATATGTATGTATGTATAAGAAGAATGACCATTCTTTTGTATTTGTTGTTTCATTCTGTACTTTCATATTTTTATTCATGTTGTGACTTATTTGCAAAAATGAATGCTAAGAGGTAAATTCCAGCCCATGCTACATGTTTGGGGGTTATTATGAATAACTGTGTCTTGTTTAATCAGTACCTGATCATTCAACCCACAAACATGTAAAACTTGGGAGTTCCCAATTCAAAACAGCAACACTGACAATGTCAGCAAACAGAAAAAAAACATTTATGTTTTGCAGGGGGACATGGTTCCCCTGCACCCCTGATGCAAAGGCAAGTCTATATGTGATATATAAACCACACACACACACACACACACACACACACACACACAATACTAGCTCCAAGATCACACAAATTCAGAGAAAAGAGAAAAAGTTATAAAACGTGTAAAACTCACATTCTTGCTGTTTTCTGAGTCTAACACAGATTCTAGGACTCCTGAAACCTTTCATTGAAGATGTTTTGAGTGTCGATCAAGTAGACGCCAACAAATAGTAGATTTCCTATATTTTCTTAGTGTTACAAAGTTGTGTACACTGCATCCTGCTCTTTTAATTGTGGTTGTGGGTAGTATGGCAGATCAAAGGTTACCATTACTGTCTGCCAGTACCACAGCTAAGGGGTCAGTTCTGCTTCTGCTAATTTTTGCGGGTTATCTTTTTTGGGGGGGATTCTCCAGCTCCATTTCACTTTTCAAAGACTTGCTACCTGACTGAGTATGCTAAACTCCACTCTTGAGCATACCTCTCAAAGATCCAGAATTATGCAGGGCATCCCCGATTTTGTCTCAGACTTTTGCCCTGTCCGTCATTAAATTTTGATTTTCTGGTAATTTACTGAGTATTATAATCAGTCAATAATGACAAATATTACAGTTGCATACTTCTTATTGTTCAGAAAATTATGTTTTTTTTTTTTAAACAAGAAGCATTTTTATTAAATGATCATGTATGACACAGGCAATTGTTCAGGAAATGATGTGATGTAAAGCATATTATTCTATTAATATTTAAGTGAATTAGAGAAATATTTGAAAACTTGTCCCTGATTTTGGGCCTTTGCCCCTCCATTATTTTTACATTTGTTCAGAAAAAAGTTGAGAGGTTTGCTGCTGGGATAGCCTGGTAGTAATTGAAACCTGGCTGCACCTAGGTGTCAAAAGTGGGGAAATCATCCCACAATATTACAACATCCTCAGAGATTACTTGAATTGACTGGAATACATAAAGGGTAGCAGTGATCCAGTCATATACTTTCCACTAAACAAGAACCTATCTACACTAGAAGATATTCTGCTGTGGACTTCAACTGAACATGTTCAATGAACAGTGGCGGCTCATGCCATTGGACTGCAGGACTGCAGCCCCCCCCAGCTGTGGAAAGAAAAAGAATTAAAAAAAAATAAATTATTTATTTTTGTATGTACATACTTTAGCTGTCTGACTGACTCACTGTGCTATTAGTCCCGGACGTTGAACTGCTCATTCTGAGCGAGTTCTGGGTTTTAAAAAAAAAAAGGTTTTGTAAATCCGGACTGCTATAAAAGCAGTCTGGATTAATGAAAGAAGGCATCAATGCGATGCCCAGAAGTCTATGCGGTTTGCAACTGCAGTAAAGTAGAAGGAGTTGGGACATGACCTGGATGGCTGAATGGATACTGATTGGTTCTCACTCTCCTCTTCCCGCACTTTGCATGCTGGGAAAAAGAGAGCGAGAACTGAAACAGTCATCAGTACTACTTTGAATTAGTCTTCTTTAGATGTTCACGGAGAGTTCTGTTCAGTTCTTTAGCTTGCTTTACTTGAATTAGCTTTGATCGGGGAACGTCATTTTTGGACAGTCAGTGACTGACAGGCGCTGAGAGCTGAGTGAGTGACTGCCAGTCTCAGACAGCTTCAGTATTTTAAGCCGAAAATCGGAAGAAATTAAGAGGTATGTATGCCTGTTGCCCAATGCTTATACCCACATAAGGACGGTCATATATTAATTTTGGAACTGTTTTAAAAATGCCTTTGCAGAGTTGCCCTATAAACATACCTTTGCTGGGAGAGGGAGATTTGCAAGAAAAGTCTCGTGTTTTTCATATTATCCTTTTGTAAAGACAATTTCTTTCTACAGTTGTTGCATCATGTCTATCTTTGTGACTCAGCAATGTGTTTATTCTGTGGACTGTGGTCTTTCTGTTTATAAAAAGTGTGACTGGATCTCTGTTCCTGCTCTTCAGTGTAAATAAGTCCTGCTTCTTTGAACTTAGCAAGCTAGAAATAAAAATAAATGAGTGAAGTGAAGTCTCAAAATAGTGCCATTTGGCACTTGCTGATGTATGAGCACATTCCACCTGCCATCATATAGTAATAGTGAATGCAGCAGGCAGGTACATGTCTCAGTAATTAATATGTGTAAGGTTGTTAGTTTAAAAAAACACTAATAATAAATTTGTAACCAAAGTGTTGCCTTGAGATTTAAGCCAGCTCAGTACTGATGCAAACTGTGACTCAGGAGTATTTAAATGTTAATTTTCAAGCTAGAAAAAAAAACAGAATGTCAACCTATGACATTGGTATCAAAGCTCAAAGGACCGGTGCTTGTAAATAACACATTTTTGTCATCATAAAATGACTTTCTTTTCTTTTTACCTGACCCCCTTAGAGCACTGTATATAATAAAAACATGGAATAAGTGGTTCCTCTTTTTCCCTGACTACTCCTGATTCTGTATTATCTGTACTCACCTTTTGACTTTCCCTGGAATCCTCTGTTGTTTCAAAATGTGTCAAATGATCTGGTTCATTACAAATAACATGACAAAAAGATGTCACTATGAGACCTTTTTCATAAAATGTGTGTGTGTGTGACATAGCCCTCAACCTCTTAGAGCAAAAAATCTGGACAAAGCTATAAATAAAGGGGGGACTAATGCCTAAAACTAGAGACACTTTTTAAATATTACTCTTACAAGCTAAGAAAACAGAATAACAGATTTTGCATTAGCATGAATTTTCTGAAGGGTATAAAGCTTGAAACTCAAATGTCTGTCATTATTTTCTGACTTCAACCCTCAATGATTTACCAGTGTGTCAGAAAACCACAACTGTATGAGAAATACAGCAAAATATGAGGCAAAAATCTGTACAGCTGACAGGTAGTATATGTGTGTGTGTGTGTGTGTGTGTGTGTGTGTGTGTGTGTGTGTGTGTGTGTGTATGTATTGATCCCACTGTACCATAGCCCCACCCTTTCTAGTTGGCCACACCCTCCTGTTGGCCCCACCCATTCAGCTGTCTCCTGCAGCCCCACTTTGATTTGAAGTCACCAGCTGCCACTGTCAATGAAGAAAACTCAGTCAGAAGGAAAATAGTTAAGGCTAATTCCATCCCCTGGAAAACACAACTAAAAAATATATGAAAAAAGAGAGATGAAGTATGAAATATCTAGTACAACAAGAAACCTCAGACAAATACCAAAGCTACAGGCAAGTACATAATGCCACAAAACACCCATAAAATCAGACATAAAAAGTAACTTTTTAACCTTCACCAAACAAAATAACCACAAACACTTCCATGCACCCATTAACAACTTTCTTAATCTCAGCAAAACCTCACAGCTCAATCCCCTGACTGCTGAAAGCAATACCACTATTGCCTGTAAGTTCAATACTCACTTCATAAATAAAGCTGCATCATTACTTACAATCAATAATAATAACAGCACCGCCTTTTAACTCCTACATTCCAGCAACCTACTTTTTGTCATCAAACAGTCCTTATTATAGTCATCAGAAGAATATTGTCTAAACTAAAATCCACATTCCTTGCAGCTGACTTCAGCTGATTTCCCAGCTGAATTCATAAAACATGCTGCCAAAGGCCTGGCAAATCTTATTTCCATCTTCATCAAAAAGTCTTTTCCACAGTCGCACATGCCCTCTGTTTGGAAACAAACATCTATTATACCACTACACAAAGGAGTGAGAGTCAGTGATCTATACAACTTTAGACCTGTTGCTGCCATCTCAGCTCTATCCAAGATCCTAGGAGGATATGTTCATTATCTGTTGCTACAAATCTACTAGACAATAACATTTATCCACACAATATTGTTTCTGTCCAAACCATAGTAAATTTGCTTCATGATTAGCATTTCTTAAGTCCATTAATCACAGCAAGATTAAAGGTAATCTTGTCTTGTCATTATTTCTGGACCTTTCTAAAGCACATAAGATCTCATATCCAATGGTATCACAATCCAAATTTAGCCTCCACAGCAGCACTGTAATATGATTTAATAGTTATCTCCGTAACAGAGTCAATATATCAAATAGTTTCATAGTTTAAAATTACTGTGTAAAGGTTAGAGACCAGTAGAACACAGGCTTCAAATTTACTGAATACATTCTGACCTGACCATGTATTAAAGGCATTTTAAACTGTCATTGTATTGTTCTGCCTTAAAAATAAAGGCAATCTATTTTGTGATCTAATAATGGCCTAACTTAAAAATGCTGAGATCCTACAGCTTGTGATTTGAAATGTGATATTGGAACCACATCAGCTCTTCCAAGACTTTAACAGTTCAATATTTCATACAATTCTCAACTTTTATCAAAAAGGGTTTGATAGGCCATACAAAGTATTCCATGTAACCAACAGTAACTAGTAGAGAATAGATTACATTTTCAGATGTTCCTGATTGGTGAAAGTTTGACAGCCGAGAATTCTTATTGTAAATTATCTTTGAATGCTCTCTATCATTGAAAGATTACCCTCAGAATAGGAGCAGAACAAAGAATTGTATTTTATTATGGGCTAGTTATACCGAGTTTAATTCTGGTGGCTGCCAAAAATGCAATTACTGGAAATTGGAAGTCAAAGTCTGAACCAACCATATTACAAGTCAATATAGTAACAGATAAAATAACTGAAACTGGGAACTTTAGAAAAGGGTATGAGCAAATTACACAAAAAAATGGGAATTGTGGGAACAATACATGCAGAATAATGTTTTGGAGGAGGAATGAGGTTTAAGGGAATGCATGAATTAAATGAGCTATGGAATGCTTGAATAGACTGTATAGAAGATTATATGATGTATAATGTTTGCAACTGAAAATATGTCAATGTTTTGTTTTCATTTATATAAATGTATAATTGTCTATGTCATAAGTGATAATTCAATAAAGTTGTTTCTTGTTAAAAAATACAGTAGAAATGTCCATCACTAAACACTCTCTATTACAATAGTTCATAGGTGATTACCAGGTTAATGATTTCAGGGGAGCCTTTTTAAGTCTAGTTATTTTCCCAAGGGTTTGAATCAAGGAGAACTAGCATAGCTGGCAGGTGAAATGTATCAGAATCAGCCAATTACACAGGCAGCAGCCCAGCCCAGCCCAGCACACTACTATAAACTATGCAAATACCTTTCCCTCTGTTTTTTCCCACAAAATCTACACCACCAGTGTACACAAATGGGGAAATTTTACCTAACAAGACCAACAAAATGATAGGGGCTGCTTTCACTCTCATAAATCAATATGGGGAAGAGGCTGACGGTGGTGAGGATGAGAATGCTGATGACCGACCCACAGTGAGAAGAAGGAGAAGAGTGTACAGACCCAGGGTAACCTACCAGGGGCTACATGAGCTCAAGATACTGGAGCGCTATAGGGTGGACAGGGACCTCCTACAGCAAATTGTTGAGCTGTGCTGACCACGCCTCACACACAGAACCAAGAGAGGGGAACCCATCCCAGTGGATACCAAGGTATGTGTAGGCTTAAGAATACTAACCAGAGGTACCTTCCAAAGGCCAACTGGGGATATCATGGGGATCTCACAGGCATCAGCATGCAGGGTACTCCACCAGTTCCTGGATGCCATGTCAGCACATGCCAGTGAGCACATATATTTCCACAAAACCCATGAGGCGTTGACCAGCAATATGCATCTCTTCCACCAAATAGCAGAATACCCTGAGGTAGTGGGTGCTATAGACTGCACACACATACACATGAAAGCACCACCTGGTGAGTGGCATAGGTTCTACATAAACCGCAAGGGCTTCCCCTCCATCAACTGCCAGGTCATGTGCAATGCCCAGGGTATTATAATGAATGTGTGTGCTGGCAGCCTGGAAGCTATCATGACTCCCACATCTGGCATATGACGCAGCTGTACCAGAGATATGCCAGTGGGGACATCCCATATGGCCAACTAGTGGGGGATGCTGGTTACGCACTGGAGCCATGGCTGATGACACCCATCAGAAATGCACACACACCTGAACAAGAACTTCATAATGAGGCACACGCACAAACCAGAATCATAATCGAGCATGTGTTTGGGATGCTCAAGTCACGGTTCTGGTGCCTGGACATATCTGGTGGAGCCTTGCAGTACTCTCCAGCTACATGTACCCAAATTTTCATTGTATGTGCCATGCTACATAATGTGATCCTGCGGAAACAGCTCCAGCAGGAACAGCAGGGGGCAGGGCCACACACCCCTCCACCATTGCCAAGGCCAGCACAGGCACAGATTGACTCGGAGGAGGAACAACCTAAGTCTGCCCCTGTAGGCAGAATGAGGCATACCCAGTATGCCAAGGCTTTGGCAAAGAGGCAACACATAGCACATACACTGACATGGTAGAAACCCAGGGAATGACACCTCTCTCTGACTCGCACATACAGTAAAAGGGATGCCAAACATGACACTACCTGTGCTTAACCATGTATAGGGAGTGTACTATGTGCATCTGACATAGTCAGCCCTCCAGCACCATCCTCAGTACTGGCACAGCCACAAGATAAGTCACTCTCCTTATCAATGGTTGATGGAGTAGTATGTTCTGCTACTTGTATTTATGGTACGGATGTGAGCATGCAAGGTAATCATGTGGCTGAATGGGATGGCAGCAGATAGCAGACACCTATATGGGCAACATGAAGTCCATAACAAATACTGGTGTCAACATAGTAGGCAGTACTAGACAAGGTGACAAATCCCACTGCAGTATGTGGTGGGCCAAATGTGTGTCCATAGGACACACACATGCATGTCAGTGAGGCTCACATACCCAACAACAGTCTCAGCCAGCAGGACAGGTTTAGATGACCACAAAGAAAGGCTGTGCTAAGGCCTCCAATTGATGGCAAAGGAGAACAGCCCACCTCCAGACCTACATAGACAGACTACAACAGGTCAGGCAGTTGGATGCTAGTTCTAAAGGGTAAGAAGTCTGAAACTGAAATGTAGGTCAATAAAACCTATGATTTGTACTACACTGATATGCCTCTAGTCTGCATGATAGGTCAGAATACAGAATGAAATGGAAGCCAACAGAGTACCTGAAATACCAGTACAGTCATAGCAAATGTTTACAGTTGTCAGGTGTGCCCCCCCACAATCCTATGTAGAAATGTAGTAACATGTACGTGTGGGTATAATATTAGTGGAGCACAGATTACCTGAGCTTGCCAAATTAGCAGGATACATTGTTGCACGTGTACAATATGGAGGGCTCTGTGTGTTAGGTTGTTATGTGTTGTATATTGTGTTGAAGTGGTCAGCATGTAGGAATGGAGGGTTGCATCCCAGTGACCTATGGTCAGTACTGTTGTTGACAGGGCCAAGTTCTGACAACTGCAGTGCCAAACACAATGCATCCCAGCAAGACCCAATCCAGCAGTAATCCATACTAATTGTTCGGATGTAATATGTGTCACCATCTGAAAGATGAACATGGCATGAATGGGGGCCCAGACATACACACAGTACACAGGTGGAAGTACCCTAGACAGACAGTGTATAAAATGTTACTGTCAAATGGACACACCTTCAGAATTGTACATACAGGTTAGCAGCACATTAGTTGTCTGTGTAGTATGGAATACTTATGTAGTCTGGCCAAACACTGGAAGACCACAAAAGGCACAGTTATGAAGTACTGAGAAACCACTGATGTCCCTGCACAAGCTAGCATAAGGAGAATCTCCCAAGTATATCTGTCAGTCAGCTGCAAGAAGCTTCCATAGCACATATGCATAGCTTACCCCACCAGGTTCATCATAGGTCATATCCCTGCTGTTGGGAATGCGTACAATATGACCCCTACTTCTGTATGGGAATACCCACAGAATGCAACATGCTGAAGAGGTGTCCCATGCAGGTGTGTCCCTAGCTGTAAGAAGCACCCTGCCAGCATCCACACCAATGGATTAATAAGGACAGAAACTATTGCCATTAACACCTTGCACACCTACCCTGTCACCCCAGGGGAATCCAGTGGCTTCCAGCCTGGGACTGTAGGAGTGACAGAATGCACTGGCCTGCTACAGATGGCCTGCATCACTACCAAATGCCCTACAGTCCTCTGTCAAAGGCCTGTGTTTAACCCGTACTCATGGAGTCCCAAATAACGATATAACACAGTCCACAGAACACAAATGCAAGGCCATGTCAACAAATCCCAGTAGCATGCCTACCATGTCTTACTGCATGAATTGTGGACCAACCCCTAAATACTGCTGGGATGAAGTGAGAACCATAGGGATACTTATCAGATATCACTTGCATAATGTTAGGAAGAGGATAGAATAAGGGGGGGGTAGAAGCATGGACGCCATGAAGTGTGTGAAGTCTGAAACTCTGATGTGTGACCATACTATTCCTGCCTGCAAACCCAGGAATGGGTGGCTACAAAACTGCTCGTAAACCACAGTGTGAAGGGGAAATGACCAGATCTATGAGACGTGCCTCTGGGTAACCTGTGTGAATCTGTACAGCTGAGAGGTATGGCCACAGCAGGATATGGCCATTCTGTCACGTTGATAGATGTACAAGCAAGGGATCCTTAGTCACCACAGTACCAAGGTGATGGACCATTTACCCAGACCCATCAGCAAGTGTCTGCAGCTCCCCCTCCAGAATGGCATGAGTGTGCAAGAATATGTAGGCTGCAGACCACAATACTGGTCACTGCTTCATTCATCTTGTATTCCCCAGGAAATTACCATGAGCAAATAAGTATATCTGTCAGTAGCTGATGACATAATACATCACAGTGTAAAACAGTACATATATCTAAACACCAAAACCATGTAGCACAAACAGCACAGACACAATTAGTTACAGTATCCCACTATCCTTTGCCCATTGTGACTCCATATTGTCAGCCTATCTACAGATATCCTGCAGAAACAGGCTGCTAGCTGTAGGTGTAGAACAAAAATTCTTGCACTGGAGTACAACCAACCTGGAATTGGCTCACACATTCAATACAGAAGGTCATACTGGGCATACAGTTAGAGAAATGAAGCTCATGTCTGACAACAAAATACAGAAGGGTCATATTGGGCATGCTCCCACACTTACAGAAATGAAGCCCTTGTCTGACAACAACAGTAGACTATACATAACTGTCAGTTGCAGATTTCTGTGCACACACACCACATTGCACACCAGTTATGCTTTGCACAGATATCGGATAGGAATACACACATATATCCAAGGACAACACACTATAATAGGTCAAACATACACAGAGATATGGGGAAGAGAGAGACAGACAGTGACAAAGAGCTTCCCATCATGAGGCCTGTCCCGCCCACCACACATCCAATTGGCCAATATCACATGATGTGCCAACTTATATCACTGTAGACATTTGCTTCTGGTAGCCCTCAGCATTATAGTGTCTGTGGTGCTTGTGACTGTGTAACATGACAGCACAAGTCATTATTCATCTAGCAGTCGTATACATAGTCCTGTCAAATGTAAAGTTGTGTGTGACTGACTGCTGTGTGTGTGTTTCCAGAGGAATGGTTTATGGCCTATTCACACACACTGCACTCCCCATTGCCCAAGTTTAGCTAGCCTGCTGATGTCAGTCACCTTGAAATACCCCTTTGGACAAGGATCATCCCTATAAGCTCTGTGGCACATGCAATAACTGTGTAATGCTATAGTGTGATGTACTAGTTCTGCATGTGTGCGTGTGTGTGTGTGTGTGTGTGTGTGTGTGTGTGTGTGTGTGTGTGTGTGTGTGTGTGTGTGTGTGTGTGTGTGTGTAGACAGTAATGCTTTTGAGGCCATTCACAGTCACTACACCTCCCATCTCCATACTTTAGCAAGCCTGCTGATGTCAGTCACCTTGAAATACCTCCTTGGACAAGACTCAGCTGTGTAAGCTCTGTGGCATGTGCAATAATTGCTTAATGCTATAGTGTGATATACTAGTTAGGTAAGAGTTCTAATCCCAGACATGGCAACTGTGAAACTCTGCGTGTGTGTAGAAAGTAATGCTTTTGAGGCCATTCATAGTCACTACACCTCCCATTGCCCTACTTTAGCAAGCCTGCTGATGTTAGTCACCTTGAAATACCTCCTTGGACAAGATTTAACCCTGTAAGCTCTGTGGCACGTGCAATATCTGCATAATGCTATAGTGTGATGTATTGGTTAGGAAGGAGTTCTAATCTCAGACATGGTAATTGTGAAACTCTGTGCATGTGTGTGTGTGTGTGTGTGTGTGTGTGTGTGTGTGTGTGTGTGTAGACAGTAATGCTTTTCAGGCTATTCACAGTTACTACACCTCCCATTGCCCTACTTTAGCAAGCTTGCTGATGTCAGTCACCTTGAAATACCTCTTTGGACAAGATTCAGCCCTGTAAGCTCTGTGGCACATGTAATAACTGCGTAATACTATAGTGTGATGTACTAGTTATGTAGGAATTCTAATACCAGACATGGCAGCTGTGAAACTCTGTGTGTGTTTGCGTGTGTAGAGATTAATGATTTTGCGGCCATTCATAGACACTACACCTCTCATTGCCCTACTTTAGCAAGCCTGCTGATGTCATTCACCTTGAAATATACCTTTGGATAAGGGCTAGCCTTATATGCTCCCTGGCACATGTGATAACTTCATAATGCTATAGTGTAACATACTTTTTAGGTAGGAGTTCTAATCCCAGACAATGAAACTGTGTGTGTGTGTGTGTGTGTGTGTGTGTGTGTGTGTGTGTGTGTGTGTGTGTGTGTGTGTGTGTGTGTGTGTGTGTGTGTGTGTGGGTGTGTCTGTATACAGAGTAATGCTTCTGAGGCCATTCACAGTCACTGCACCTCCCATTGCCCTACTTTAGCAAGTCTGCTAATGTCATCTACCTTGAAATATACCTTTGAAGATGGGCTAGCCCTAGAAGCTCCATGGTGCGTGCCATAAATGCACAACAATGTAGTAGCAGTAACTACACAGCATGGGTTTGAATCTCATCTGTGGCAAGTGTTTGTGTGTGTACGTATGTATGTGTGTCCCCATTTAGAGCCAGTACACATCTAAGAGCCTGACTTTAGCAGTCCTGCAGATATCATCCACCTTATAAGTATCTGTTGCGAAACTTATACCATCTCAGGTCAGTAGTGCATGTGGTAAATGTGTAACATAATGGTCTGTAAAGGTCCTTAGATAAAGATTTGAACCTCATCCCTGGCAAATGTAAATGTGTGATTAGGGTAAAATGATTTTTGGGATCTCTTACCCACTACATCACCGAATGCCAGTATTTACAAGGGCTGGTGATGTACCTCACCTTAGACGTACCTTGGGACAATATCCATCCAATAAGCTCTGTGGCGATTGAGATAAATGCAGTACACTATAGTAGCAATATATAGAGCTACTACATGGATCGAGTTTTGCTAAATTATTATATTGAGGACCTACTATATGTCACAATGTCCACCTTACAAGGACAACAGATGTCAAACAGCAGAGATGCTGGTGTAGACAATCCATAGCCCTACATGTGACATTATGGATCGGTGAACAATATAGGCAACCCTTATATTACTCAGAGAACACTCTCAACCCATGTCTCATACACAAACACACTTGGCTAGGCAACAACCACTATATTGGTAGTTCCCTGCATATTGCCCACAGATTGTAACCACAGTGTGATTGCAGTGGACTACATGCCTGTTGACCACAACACTGCCACTGACATCAGAATGTACTGTATTGTGTAACATCTCCTGACTAAGTGTGTGTTATCCAGCAAGTAAAAGGACATGGCACCCTGTTCCATCCCTACAATAGGCAAATAAATGCCTACAGTGGTCCTTTGCTATGTTCCCCACTGGACACCTGCAACAATTGTAGAGTCTGCAAATGTAACTCACAAAGGGAATACCATGCCTTATACACATGCCCTGTATGGACAGATGCCACTAACTCCACTGAATATTTGTATCATGCTGTAAATGTAGGTGCAGGCATGACCTCAGTTCCATAGCCAGGTCTCACCACATGATGTCAGGAATGCCACATCAGATGATAACAATCTGTCCACACAACATGCCCCAGAGACCCCAAGTACGCTTCCACACATCACAGAACATGCATGTGGGACATGTGCACAACCCAGACACTGTCCATGTTATGGAATATAGATCACATACATGGCAAGCATTGCACAGCACTGGCCACCCACAATAGTAACCCAGATGAGTGGATGCTAACTACAATACCCACCTGTGTGGGCCAATCCAGGGACTACACCCCTGAGCCACACTGGAGACCATTGTCATGTGGCCTGATGCCAAGGTATTCCCTTTGCCTAGCCTTGTACAGCCTTCTGGCACAGTCAACTACTACACACCTGTGAAGCAATGAACCCATTCATGTCAGTACTGGCAAGTGTGTGTGTGTGCGTGTGCATGTGCGCGCGCACATGTGTGTGTGTGTGTGTGTGTGTGTGTGTGTGTGTGTGTGTGTGTGTGTGTGTGTGTGTGTGTGTGCACACAAAGATTAATGATTTTGAAGCCATTCACACTCACTATACCTCCCATTGCCCTACTGTGTCATGCCTGCTGATGTCAGTCACCTTGAAATAACCCTTTGGCCAGATATCAGCCTGATAAGCTCTGTGGCACATGTAATAACTGTGTAATACTGTAGTGTAGCAAACTAGTTAAGTAGGAGTTCTAATCCTGACCCTGCCAACTCTGATAATGTGTATGATTTCCTCAAGGAGTGTGGCTGTGTCTTCCTTCACACCTGCTTGTGTGAACAATCACCTGCACTACACTTCCCTTATCCCACCTTTATCACTGTTGCTGATGTCTCTCACCTTCAAAGATACCTGTGGACAGCTCTTCAACATGTAAGCTCTGTGGCGTGTGCAATAAAGTACAGTTGTGTACACTTACCATACATGTAGATGTTTGAGTGTACTCACTGTTGCAGTCATTACATTTGGGTTATCCCTGCCAGGGTAGCCCTCGGCCAGCCCAAATACCAAAGGCTTAGTATTTCTGCATCGGTTGCTGTCGCTTCAGGACTGATGTCAGGTCATCAGTAGTATAAAGTAAGTCAGCTGAGGCCATTACGTCAGTTTTCTTTGCCCTAAATGTCAAGAGCCCCCAAGTGGGAGACAGGTTATGGTGGAAGAACTCCACCAGTAGAAAGTAAATACCAAAATGCTCCTTGTAAGGTGAGAGAGAGAGAGAGAGATAGAAGAGGGGGAATGAAAGGAGGGAAACCAGGACTGTAACAGTGAATACACGTGAACATCTACATTTATTGTAAGTGTACACAACTGTACTATGTTCTTCGTGTTTCACTGTTGCAGTCATCACATTTGGGTTGATTCCCAAATCTGAGGAAAAGGGTGGAGGCAGTCAAGGAGACTAGGGGCTGGCTAGGATGCCCTTCAGGACTGCAATGGCAAAGCCTGCCCTGGATTTGGAGAAGATAGACAGGTGGTAATGTTTGGGGAAAGTGTGAACAGATGTCCAGGTGCAGCCTCCAGGATGTCCCTGGTGGGGACTCCTCTGAAGAAAGCTGCAGAGGTGGAGGCTGCTCTGGTGGAGTTAGTCCTGCCCCCCTTAGGGCAGGTTTTATGTGTTGCTTGTAACAGAAATGGATGCAGTGTGCTATCTATTTGGAAATTTTTGTTTGAAGATGGCTTTGCCCTCTGCCCCTGCAGAAAAGCTAACCAGTAATTGATCAGACTTTCTGAATGATTTAGTCCTGTCTAGGTAGAATCTGAGCTGTCTGTGCACATCTAGAGAGTTGCAGGATCCTTTCCCCCTTGTTTTGTGGGTTAGGGAAAAAAGGTGGGCAAATGAATGGATTGGTTGAGAGCCACACTAGACTCCACTTTCGGCATGAAGGATGGATTAGTCCTGAGGGAAACCCTGTCAGCATGCAAGAAGATGAAGGGCTCCACAGCCATGAGTGCTTGTAGCTCAGAGACTCTTCTGGCTGAAGTGATGGCCAGAAGAAAAGCTGTCTTCCAGGAGAGAAATTTTAACTCTGCTGAAGATGCTGGTTCAAAGTGGGGTAGGCTGAGCTTTTCCAATACAAAGTTAAGTTCCCAAGCAGGGGTAGGTGCTCTTCTGGGTGGCCTCAAGTTGCTAGCTCCTCTTAGGAATTGTTTGATCAGAGGGTGTGAGAAAAGGGGCTGCTCAGTGTGGAAATGAGCAGAGATAGCAGAGGCATGAATTTTAATAGAGGAAAAAGAGAGACCACTGTGTAGCAGGTCAGCTAGGTAATCCAGGATGAGAGGTATGGAGGGCTGTGCCATATTGGCTCCCTTAGCCTGAATCCAGATGCAGAACTTTTTCCATTAGTCAGCATAAGACTTTCTAGTGCTAGGGCATCTGGCCTCACATATAACATCTAGAACCTGTTTACTGAGGTTGGCAGATTGATCAGTGGTCAGGGAATAAGCCAGGCTGCCAAATTAAGGGCCTGCAATTGGGGATGCATGAATTGTCCTTCCCTCTGGGTCAGGAGGGTTGGGGTCTGAGTGAGATGCCATGGTGGCAGTGGAGACAGGTTGCGCAGCAGTGGGTACCAGTGCTGGTGAGGCCAGTCTGGAGCAATAAGAATTGTCCTTAGTTTTTCCTCCCTTATTTTGAGCAGTACCCTGGTGATGAGAGGTAGTGGAGGAAATGCATAGACCAATAGATTGACCCAGGGAAAGGATAGGGCATCCACTTTACAAGCAATGCAGTGATGCTCCCTGGTGTAGAACATGCTGAGCTGATGGTTGGTGTGGGAGGCAAAGTGGTCGACCTTCGGGGTGCCCCATTTCTGAGTTATTAGGGTGAGGGTTCTTTTGTCTAGCTGCCAGTCATGTGGATCCAGAAGATTTCTGATTAAGTGGTCTGCCAGAGAGTTTAGAGAACCTGGCAGGAATTATGCTAACAGGTAGAGTTGCATGGCAGAAGCTGTGTGCCAAAGGGTCATGGCCAGCCTGCATACAGAGTAGGAGTGAGTCACTCCCTGCTTGTTGATATACCACATCACAGTGTTGTTGACTGTTTTGATCAGGAGAGCCCCTGGCGAGAGAAGGGGGCCTGAAAGCTGTCAATGCGTGCTGGACAGCTAACATCTCTTTTTGGTTGATGTGCAGATGTATTTCTTGTGGGCTCCATTTGCCCTGTATGCACCTGCCGTCCAGGTGTGCACCCCATACATAGTCTGATGCATCTGTGGTGAGGGTCTGTGTGGCAGGGGGTGTTGAGAAACATAGTCCCTTGTTGTGGGAGCATGCTGCTGCCCACCAAAGAAAATATTTCCTTAGGCAATGTATCATTAGTATAAGAGTTTCCAGGTCTTTAGAGTGTTGACACCAAAGGCATTTTATGTACCATTGAAGTTTCTTCATATGCAGTCTGGCATATGGAATGAGTAGAATGCACGATGCCATGAACCCCAGAGCTTGCAGGATTTTCCTTGCAGATAACTGGGGTCTGGTGGCTAGTTGAGAGAAGTTGGCTGTCAGGTAAGTTTGCTTTTCTGGTGTAAGGAATGCCATCTGGGATGCTGTGTCCAGGCTTGCTCCCAGGAATATAATCCTTTGGGTGCGTACTAGTTTGGATTTCTTTTCGTTGCTAGTGTACCCTAGTGAGGTCAGTAGGGACTTTACAAAGGCCTGGTGCTTGAGCAGCTTTTCCTGACTGTCTGCCTGAATTAGGCAGTCATCTAAGTATGGGTAAATATGGATATTCCTTTGTCTGCAAAAGGCAATGGCGGGAGCCAGACATTTTTTGAAAAGTCTGGAAGCAGTAGATAAGCCAAAGGGAAGTGCAGAGAACTGAAAATGCAGAGATCCTGTCCTGAAACGTAGATATTTACTGCATGATACCCTGATAGGAATGTGGAGATAGGCCTCTTCTAGGTCTAGGTTGGCTAGCCAAGCATCCTTGGACAGCATGGGTAGCAGTTGCTGGAGGTTGAGCATTTTGAATTTTGGTATCACCAGGAAGGTGTTTAGAATGGATAGATCAAGGATGGGGTGCCAGGTACCCTCTTTTCTGGTTACCAGAAAAAGTCTGGAGTAGAAACCTTGGCCTATCTGTTCTGCAGGAACACGCTCTATTGTCCTCATAGAGAGCAGGGAAAGGACTTGCTTTTTCGCCTCTTCCCACTGGTTTTGAGGTAGATCTGGGAACCCTTTTAGGTCTGGAAGAGTGTGGAAAGAAAATTTGTATCCATGGGACACTATGTTGAGGACCCAGCAGTTGTTGGTAATGGTGGTCCAGGTGCTTACATGAAAGGAGAGTTTTCCTCCTAGGGGTAAGTGCAGATTGGCAGAGGGAGGGGGTGGGGAGAGTCATTGTGAGTTCTTACCATGAGGGGGTGGCTTAGAACTCCCTGGTTTTGAAGTGGAGGAATTCCACTATTTTGATCTCTGCATTCCCTGTGGCTGCTGTTTGGGGGGGTTTGCTTCCCTGGGGTCTGGGCTGAACTGACCTGGTGGGAGCAGGAAAGGACCAGTGCTGGGAGGGGCAATGCCTGCTGAATCTGGGTGGCTGGTCTTGCAGGAAATTATTAACTCTCTGTATAGATTTAGCTTTTTCTTCCATCTTTTTTAAGACCTCCTCTGCCTTGGTGCCAAATAAGTTGTCATTGTGCAAAGGTGCATCTAATAAATTAGATTTATCATGGTCTGGCAAGGGCTGTTCCTTAAGCCATGCATGTCTTCTAAGGACAGAACCAGTGACTGCTGCCCAGCAAGAAGCTGGTAGGGCATCAAAACCACAGTGTAACTTGTGCATAGTCACTCGACTTGCAGAATGCATTAACTCTTGTAACTCTTTAGATTCTGCACAAGCAGAAAAGGAAGAAACTTTTTGTTTGAGGAGTTTCATGGTATGTTGCTGAAATTTTAGCATATGGAACTGGCAATTTAGTGCTTTGATAGAAAGAGTGGCAAAGGTGTATACATTTTTACCCCATCTGTCTAGGGCTCTTGAATATCAGTCTGAGGGGATGGGATTCTTATCAGAGGTTACTTTAATTCTTTTAGGCCCTTGAGAAATTACCTCAGGGTCAGCAGTAGGACTTTTGAAAAGAAATTTGTGTGAGCCAGGGACTCTGTAATACCTGTCAGGTTTTCTAGGTGCAGGAGGGAGGTTGTCAGGAGTCAAACTGGATTCCAGGAAAACATCATCCACAACATCCAGGACTGGGGGAATGGCCAGGGGTTTGTGCTGTGGAAGATCTAAGAATCCTCTGAGTCTCTTTTTAGACTGAGGGTAGTCCTGACATTTCCATTGGAAATGCTACTTTAAGGTATGAAGGGTTTCCCCAAAGGAAAGGTCCTCGGGTGGAGAGGCTGAAGGAATGGATTCCTCTGCAACAGAATCCTCATAAGCATAGAGGGGCTGCATGTCTTCATTTTCAGATGCATAAGAGTCATCAGACTCCTGTTCAGACAAAACTACTGGGGACAAATCTCTTCTTCTTTTGGAAGGGGCAGCTTGGTTTCCACTGATCAGCATGATAAGGTCTTCTGCCATTTTAAGCATTTGAGACTGAGGCAAGGAAGCAGGTGCCTGAGATTGGGTCGCCGGTTTCTTGGGTGTGGTTCGTACCCTGGGCCTTAGAAACTCAGTAGTTTTCAAAAGAATGGTAGATGTGAAAGAAGTCGTCAGTTTGTGTCCAGAATCGGTAGTGCAAAGTATTTCCTCGGAAGTCGATGCCTGCTCAGCGGCTCCGGACCCCTCCAAGAGAGAGACAACTGCAGGATCCTTAGTCGAAGAAGAGTTTTGTGGCATACCAGACTCTGAAAAGGTCTTGGTAGCGGCCTGCGAATCCATAGAAGTGGACATCAGGGGCTGCAAAAGCACCTCACTGAGGACCGACGAACTAACGATTAGCTTAATGGAAGCGTCGTCGGTAGGTTTGGACCTGTGAGGTCTGTCTCTGTCTTTACCCTTACGTTTTTTCACAAGATCTTCTGTCGGATGGCTTACCAAAGCCATATTAGAATTCGAGGACTGTAAGCTAAAATATCTAGCTACAATAAGGACCCAACAGTGTATAGTTCTGGCGTTAAACAAAGCACAAAAGCGACAGCGAGGGACACTGTGGTCTGGGCCTAAGCAAGTGACACAGTAAGAATGAAATTCTCAGTGTGGTATTTGTTTTCCACAGGCAAGACAATTGTTAACTTTTTCTAACATCAGTTAGTGCAAGAAAAAAGGATCCCCAATGGGGTACTTAGCTTTAGAAGACTTCAGCTTCAATTCAGAAGACAAAACTCAGGTAGCGGCCAACCGGTACTCATGCAAACTGCTTCTGCTTCGGGCTCCTCGGCAAGAAAGATTGATGTAATGGCATTGACTGCCTTACTTTATACTACTGATGACCTAACATCAGTCCTGAAATGACAGCAACTGATGCAGAAATACTAAACCTCTGGTATTTGGGCCGGCCGAGGGCTACCCTGGCAGGGATAACCCAAATTTGATGACTGCAACAGTGAAACATGAAGAACATCTGCATAACAATGTAATAGCAATGCATAGTCAGGTAGGGGTTTGAAACTCAGCACTGGTAAGTGTGTGTTTGTGTGTCTGTTACCAGTGTCCTGTGTGGGTGTTGGGGTGATTGTATAATGATAGGGTCCATTGCAGTGTGGGTTTTGCCACATCATTATATTGAGGAGCTACATGTCCCATTGTCAACATTACAAGGCCAACATTTTCCAAACATTGTAGAGATTGTTGTCAACAATCCTCAGCCATAAATGTGTACAGCCATGTGCAATTACCATGTGACAGTATGGATTAGTACACAATATAGGCAACCATCATAATGCCCAAATACCACTCTCTACCCATGGATCATAACCAGACATGCTTGGCTCTTACTCTCCTACTCCCTTCCTATCTTACTTTGTCTCTGTCTGTCTCTCTCACTCCATCTCTGATGGATGTGGAAAAGTACACCTGCTTTGCTTAGGCAGCAGCTTGAGTGTTGTAAGTGATGCTCATGATCAGCTGATGGCTTGTGCATGAATTGCTGTCCCCCACTAGCTAATTGTATGTGGAACAGCTATGGTATCATTCCTATTGCCAATTACATGGAAAAACACTCCTGTAAGTAAGTACTTCATGTGGGTGTTGGCCCTTTTCCTTCACTGTGAGGGACTTCATGTGGGTGTTTGACAAACAGCATCACAGAGGGTGGTCGGATATACCTCTTACAACATACACTGTGGAGACAGGCCAACAAACAGGAGGAGGATATTCCAGACACGGGGACAGAATGTAAGTATTGCTCTTCTACATTTGAAGTAATGTTGGTTTAACAGGGTTTGTGTGGATATGGCTGTTCTACATGATTTAATATCTGTCATGAAAGTATGTGGTTGAGGAAACTCTCATCTGTAGGGCTATCTGCAGACTGGCCAGTGTTTGGAGTCTTACATGTGGTGTGTTATTCACAGATGACCTATCTTTAGAAATGCAGTAGCGTAGTCTGAGGATTGCTGTCAGTACATGGTGACATCCATGTGAGTTACTGACTTCATATCCCTCAGAAGACATATGTCACAACAAACCCTGCTACACCAGTAAATGTATGGGTTTATCACAGCATCATGTCAACATTGGCCCTGTGTTTGTGCCTCCAGTCACAACTCTGTCAATCTTTGTACATATGTCATGCAGTAAGAGGTGCATATGTTCAGTACATCATTATTTACTGACATCATACCCGATAACAAGATAGTGAGATATCAGACTACTAGACATATTATGTATAGTAGGCCTTATATTTGAGGACAAAACCTGGACATTCTGTTGTAGTGTCTACAGTAGTGAGCTCTAAATAAAAATCTGGCTAAGCAGCAGAGACCTCCAAAGCAGACACCCAAACAACCGCTATCCCAAAACAAAACACGTGCAACACATAGCTCACAGAGCCAGTGTGCCAAACAGTCAAAGCCCTTAAGGCTAAACAACACACCTGATACACTTGTAATAGGTGACTCTATCGTCAGGCACACTGATGTCCCACTCACCAGGCTGAACAAGGAGAAGGTCACGGTGAGCTGCCTGTCGGGCGCTAGGATCTGCCACATAACACAAGCACTCAGGTCACTCCAAGGCAAGTACAAATATGACTTGGTCATTGTCCATGCTGGTGGGAATGACCTGAGACGTACCTCCCTGGACTACATGAAAAGATACATAGAGGAGCTCTCTGAGCATGTAGCCCAGGCTGGTATGACCCTGACCTTGAGTAGCATCTTACCCTCACCAAGAATGATGCCACAATATGAAGACAAGATGATCAATTTCAACAATTGGCTTAAGTATTGGTGTCATTCAAAGGGGATCCAATGCCTGTCAGCCTGGGATGACATGCTTGTCAAGCCACGATGCTTCGCTAGTGATGGCTTGCACCTGTCACCCCTGGGCTTTCGGATATTGGCAAAGGCTCTTGCTTCCCCCATAGTGCCTTTTTTAGGCAAGGCTCAAAAGACAAACCCACCTCCATAGGTATCACAAGGGATAAGAAACTAAGAGTAATGCTACTCAACGCCAGAAGTCTAAACCTCAAGATGCATGCACTCAAAACTCTCCTTAGCATGGAGAACATCGATATCTGTGCAGTAACAGAAAACTGGTTCAAGGCTCCGGAGAGCACCCCAGCACTACCAGGTTATACCTCATACCATGCTTTTCAGCCCCAAAACCTGGACCAAATCACAAAAGGAGGGGGAGTATCAATATTCATCAAAGATACCCC